>NW_028259140.1:8787878-9090909 GCF_977971745.1 Zootermopsis nevadensis | reverse complement strand
TCAGGCAGTATGACCTCTGAAAAGTTGGTTAACATCGACCAGACTACACAGTGCAACAACCCAGAAGACAGAAATATTCATACTCACCGCTGTGAAAACCTCAGATCTTAGAAGAAATGACATGCTTACCCATACCACTATAATTGCTGCACACAAGTACATTATATGTCGGCAAAGAACTGATTACAATCAAACTGCACAGGGGAGAGGGAAGTTATAACTATTGACAGCTCTTAGTATCTTGCCCATGTAGAAATTAAACAAAGCACTGGATCATTCAAACGGTGATAGATAAAAACTTTAATTGTACTTCACCCTAATATTTTTCATATATTCGGACATTCATATTGCAACGCATCAACAAAGGCCCTCATATCCATACCAGTTACAAATTTAATGTTTTGACACCTGTTGAGAAATAAAGAAAGACAGAGCAAAAGATAATGTTAAAAGAAGTACTCTAAGATTTTAATACAATAATTTTATTCACCGTCTTTACACAAGCTTATAGATTGTTAAAATCACATAAAATTATAACATTTTATACCTCGTCAGTCTTGATTTTTCACTTGTCATGGACAAGCATTTTGTTGAGCCCTGATCATAAACATTCTTGCAAATTCAGTAATAAACATATTTTGTGTTTATATGTTAACAAGCACAAATATGTCAACAGAGCATATTATTTGAGACTGTATCAGACAAATTTAATGCAGTGGAAATTATGCAAAGAATGGATCACTAAATTGCATAATTATTATTTCTTTCTTTGTAGCCTGACCATACAGAATAAAACGTGAGGGAAAGTGGGTGTTACAAGGTTACCACAGAACTCTTTTATTTATGAGTGCAGCCATGAACAAATTTTAGTTTCAGAGTCATTGGTTTAGTACATATTGAACAGAACTTGATTTTAATTTCGTGTCTGTTTTCTTTTTTCCAGATAACCCTGTCATTTTACATAGGGTTTCTCTTGTTTGAAGACTTTCCTACTTCAATAATCATATGTGGCATAATTAGTCAAGTGGCACATTTATTTATCCTGAAGACTTTTCCATTTGTTGTGATTGCTTCTCCTGCATTCATTGTAGCAGTCATAATGCTAATTGTAAATCATTATTTGGCATTTCAGTACTTTGCAGTTGTGTATTATTCTTTTCCAGAGGTATGTTTACCACTTCTACTTATTTTGAACGTAGATAATTTTCAGACACCTTCCAAACAACATGATTTTGCATATAAGCGCATTAAGAATTTAAATAAATGCAAATATAAGAATTTTATATTTTATTACTATTTGAGTAAGTTTAATCGTCAGAAGTTTTTAATTGTATCTGACAGTTTTATTTATGTAACTACCGAGTTTTCAGACATAATTTAATGAAAGTTGGGGAAGAACTTTAAAATCTTATTCCATTTTATGCAGTGAGTAAGAGAATGAGGATGAGGATGACAGTGGTACCAAAATATGTTAAGCCTATAATAATAGTAAACAAATGACCCATTTAAAATAGAATCATCTTAGGAAGATAATGGTAATAAAAAAATTGTAAGTGGAGGGTAATTACATCTGTTTTAAAAGAAGCAAAATTAAACTGAAATATGCATTTCTCAGGTCCTGAGAATGTAAAGTGTAATTACTTCTTATTGATAAACAGAAACAAAATTAAAGAATTAAAAGCGAAACAATCTACTGGACTATTCATGATTTCATGAGTTTGTTACATTCTGTGCTTCCTGGAATTTATTAACCAAAAATTAATCACAGTAACTAGTATTCTCACAACCAGGAAAAATATAAATGGTGAAATGTTCTTCTAAATAGCTACAATGTAGGTTAGAATGTAGAATTTTTTGTTCATTTGCACATGAATTGAAGTGGATGTTCACTGTAATAAAACAACTGGGAGATATGCCACACTGATTTCAGAACATTTTCAGGTAATTTCATACTTCACTCTCTGCCTTTGGCTTGTACCATTCGCTCTGTTTGTATCTCTCTCAGCTAATGAGAACATTCTGCCAACAGTCGCAGAAACAAAGCCATTATTAGGTAAGTCAATATTGATAATATTTAACACTTTCACTGTGAAAGGTTGAACAGTCTGATGTCGAAAAGCATGTTGTACATTATAACAGAAATGTTCTGCAAAATATACAAAGAGGACTCTGGATTTATATTTTAGAAACTCTACCCCAGAAGTATAGAGCACTTCATAAGTTTGTTTACCATGCACATGGAAAAATAAATTAGAAAAAAAAAGTGTAGATTTTTCCCTAGCATAAATATTTATTCCCTATACAGTGACAATGTCAATGGCCACTACAAATGTTAACTTCTAATTTTGCAAGAATGTTAACAATATATTTTTCATTACAGATGACAATGATGTTGTCAGCAATTATTTTTCCAGGAAAGGAAAAAAATATGGGTTGCTGTCATTGTTCAACTTTGCTAAAGATTCTATTCTTCCACAACGAAATAAAAAAGCTTTCTGAATTACAGGCATGAATATCAATAAACCTACAAAAAAATAACTATGAAATGACTGAACAAACAATTTCAGTCATTCATCCATCGTAATTGTGACATCACTGTGTAAGCTAGGTGAATGAACTTAACATCACAACTACTGACATTTAATTTTAAGATGAGCACACACTTTTACTCCAGTCAGTTAGTTGCTAAGAAATTTAGATGCAACATTTTAAAGTGTGTCCATTGTGATATGAAAATCTTTGTAAATATATTTGCATTACATTTTTCTACAGGTTTATCAACAATAGTGTGGTAGGAATATAGCTTATTGAGTACAGTGCACCATTTTTTGGAAATATTCTTGTTAACCAAAGACATTGTAGTACAGTACAATTGAAGAAACATATTTAGGGATTAGTAAAGCTCATGAATGGATAAATTACATATATATAATTATAACTGTATGTATTGCTGCTTCTAATAAAATAATGTGTATCTGTGAAGGCATTTGGAAGAGCTGGAAATAAATTTGTATATATTTTTTTATTAATTTATTTCAACTTTAATTTGTATGGGTTCAAACATGTTATATTTAAATGTAATGCTTTTCAAAGATCAAAAGGGTTACTTTTTCTTTTCTGATCCCAGGTAGACAGTTAAATGTTAAAGATATCAAATACAGTTGACATGTAAAGCTTCAGTATGTACCAGAGAGGTGCTCCTGAATGCATGACATTATGCAAACAAAAATTGCTTTAATTTTGAATGAATTTGTACACAGTTTATTAAATAAATAATAACAAATATGTAATGACCAAGATTAGTGTTACAGACTGACTAATCTTCCTCTCTTTATTCATATGAAAGGAAACAGAATTATGAAATATATATAATTTGTATCAAATCTAGCTAGCAACTGAATAATGTTTTACCAGTTGGCTTACTCTAATTTATGTAAGATGGTAGTGTAGTGTATTGTATCTGGTTTTTATTTCAATCTGTCACAAGATGTATCAATAGTAAATCATCTGTTGTTGTGTTCTAAGAAATGCTTTGGCCACATTAATTTGGGGGTGGGGATTTGATGTGCATAGTTTAAAAAAAGTAAATAGTTCCAAAGTAAGAAATATATTTTATAATGTGAAAAAGTGTCATGATTAAGTTGGATATCTTTGGTGTTTTTTGTATTCAGAAAACTGGTGGCTGCCTGTATTAAATTGCTTATCTAAAGACAGAAGATAAAATATCCATACCGAAATCCATTTTGAATGGAAAATACTTGCACATCTGTAACCTTAAAGCCATGAATGTTTCAAATTGTCCAGAATGTATACTTGTCTCTTAGAGAATATGTATTGTATTTCCTGTGCATAGGTAACATTCAGAAACATCCACCACATATATTATGCCATAACTGATGATGTTCCCATGTAAATTACTGGCTACAGAACTGTAATTTATAATCAAAAGTGGTAGTTCTTTGTTTATGCACACTTGTATTACAAAATGAGAGGTTTAACCTGTGATGTACAACTTTGATTTTTACTGATTGTGTTATAATTCTGTACTTGCTGGTGTATAAGATGCAGTTATTCCAGAGATAAATGTTTTGATAAACACTATTTTTAATGAATATGCAGTAGTATATTTGGTACTGACTCATATTACTATAATGGAAACAAATATCAGCAAAGCATAAGGAATATTTTTCTGAATATCAGTACATTACAAATGCCTAATAAATATTAACATAATTATTAATAATACTCTAGTTCATGTGAATACCATGATTTCTCAACTTAATGAAATGCAAAAATAAAATTTGGCTTTCAGGCTCACATTTTGGGTGTTCGATATATTTAAATTACAAGCTATAGGTGTTAGGGCATGGTGCTTTTATGGGGTATTTATTTAAGGAAAACAATGACTTATACACCAGCAAATACATTATGGATTAAAAATAATTGTCAGTGCAGTAGAATCTTCCAAAAATTGTAAATAACAGTTCTAGTAAATTTGAATAATAAAATTAATGACTAGAAAAAAATTCTAGCCATAATTTTGAACCCTATATGATGGTTATTTATTTGTTTATAATTCTGTCACCTCTGCTTCTTCACATTAGATACGTTAGGATTACTGTAATGCTAATTAAGAGGAATGTGTTAGGAAGTGGTAATACATATTTATGGCTATTAACGACTTGTGGCTAATGATTTGAAAATGCATACTTATTTATAAGGGATCTTGGCAAACAGGTTGGTGTTAATAAATACCACCATAAATGGGACAGTAACACCCATTTCCCTTTGGGAGTAAAAGAATTATAATAAATATTACACTACTAAGTGATGACTGTGCATAATTTCCACTTGCAGACTCTCCAAGTACGTTGAAATTTTCAGAAATAACCTCAAATTTCACATAAATGCCACATTTGTAACTGCTGACATGTAAATAATGTTTGGTTTATTAGTTATCAAACTGAAAACTAAATGTTGATTTTGCAAATACACCATGTTTTACATTCTACAAAATATTTACCTTTATGAAAATTACATTGGTTATAAGGAAGTTGTCTCAACAAACTGTAAGGATCATAATAATGTGGCAATAGTATCGCTCCCATCACACAAGTTTGCATAGCAGCCATGTCGATATTACTGAAAATTATAAAGATGGGGATTGCTCCTTAGTGGCATGTTTCCACAATATTTTAAGAAACTCAAATTAGTTCAAAAGTTATTAGGTCAGGAACAGACAGATTGATATAATACCTGACTTTCCTTATAAAACAAAATATGCTAAAAAATCATATTTATTTTTATTTATGGTTTATTTATCCATGCTGTCAGTTCAGACTATTTAGAACTGAATAGTAGGATGATTAATGAACTGGAAAGAATAAAGAAGGAAGCAATCATGGCCTATCCCATCATATTCCCAGAGGAACTGAAAGAACTCATGAAAAACTTCAAGATAGCTAGTCTCTGGGTTGACATTTGGTCCCAGGTCCTCCCATATATGAAGCAAAACATCTGGTCCCTCACATCTTGGATTCTCCATTTGTAGGCTTCCCCTTGTTTCTAACCACAGCCTTTGCAATTAAAATGTATCAATACAGAATTATGCAAGTTTCACCTAGTCATCTAATTTTAATTTCAAAGATTGTGGTTAAAAACAGACATTGGTGAATTTCGTACTCACTGTATTGTCCATGTCTGCACTTCACAGTGATTTTGGTTTAGCTCGTTACAGCTTGGTTCATGCAATGGGACAGCAAAGCAGGTATTCGCTGGTTAAAAAAGGTTCTGCGCAGTGGTGATGGCTCCACTTTTACACGTGCACACTGCTCATACTGTGCGTACAATGGAGAAATGTTATTTTGGACAGTAGTACTGAGAAGAGCATGTACAGAGTGTCATACTAACCTTCCAGTCCTCACTTTGGTAAGATGCCAAGAAAGATGACATGAACATGCTTATTTAGAGCTACTTATGAAACATGAAGGTTCAGTTACTGTGTTCACACACATTGCCACTGGATCATATCCTGAGCCAAATGAATGAAGTTCACATACTGATAACCCATTTGTTTAAATTCATTTTAATACCACCCTCCCACCTATGCCAAGATCTCCCAAATGGTCTTTTCTTTTCAGGTTTTCTGATCATAACTGTATGTGCATTTCTCATATCCTTGCATGCTTCATGGCTCACCCATGTCAACTTTATTGATTACCCTAATTATATTTGGCATAAAAGTACAAATTAGGAAGATAACATATTGTTTATGGCTATTTATGTGTGTTATGACTGACATTATAATCATTGCCATGGTAATGTTAAGGAATTTGTGGACTTATTCTTTACATGACCAACCTAAAACATTACCTCAAACACCTTTCATTGTCAGCACTTTTTTAGTATAGTTCTTTACAGTTACTGTCACACATGAAAGTTTATTTTTAGAGGTAGAAACAGATACCAACAGACTTAGAATGGACATTAGTTCACATTACAAAAAGTTGCCTGTTCAGGAGCTCAGCTGTACTTCTAGAAGGTAATATAAAACAACTACACTGAGGACAACAGCCAATGAGTATGTAATAATTGGAATAATTTCTACAAGTATGTGAGCGGAGGAATAACACCACATGCAGTCAAAGTCTACTGATGATAAACAAAAAGCTTACACAACATGTTGCTGGAAGTTTGGTACATATAGAAATTTTAGCTACATTTATAGAATTTGTTTAAATTTACTATTATAATTATTCTGGGACCAGTTAATAAGAGAATAGTATCAATAATTTACAGCTGAGAAGATGACAATGACCATTATATTACTCTTTGGCCAGCAATTGAGGAAATCAGTGTTCTTGCATGTTAACACCCTCCGAGAAATATCTGCATCATCTACACTGCAGCTTGATCCATGGCCTTGTCACCATAATCTTCCTTGATCATATTGTAAGTTTGTGCCATCATACACAAAACATACCATCATTAACTCTTCAAATCATGACAGCTTGGTGTGCCAACTCTAGAGCTTTCCATGTTCACTGTACACTGATTGGAAGCGCACACAAGAACAAATATGTGCCCACATCTTCCCTAAACACACACATGCAGACATGAATACTCACCCAAGTTTTGAGTAACTCTTTGGCTACTCAAAAGTTTAAATATTTCAAAATCTTTTACTACTACACAGCAATGTATGCGGTAGAAATTAATACTAAGCTAGAATTGTTAGTATGAGTACAACTGGACTTCAGGATTTATGTCATAAGGTAGTATTTCACCACAACAATAAAAAATGTACAATTATGCTACAATGGCAAAATATTAAATTTATTTCCCATGTACAGTTACTACAACAACTGAAGTATAAATATAGTAATGGTACTGCATTGCTGCAGAACAGTCAAACTGGCCCTGAACTTACCACAAGAGTATCATTCATTGCTGCTGTGCTGTGAGAGCCAACTGGCGTAATTGTTTCAGGACTGTTTCCAAAAGTTTCTTTTTGTCTCGTTCGCTCTTCTTCAGCACTGAGAAAACATTTTTCTTGTCTGCTTCACGTAACCTTAACACAATACAAACAAAAGGAAAAACTCATATATTTCAGAATGTCCGAAAGCTAACACAGACAAAGAAAGCAAACAACACATGAAGTCCTTTAAATCAAGCCTACACTTCAAAACCATAAGATTTACTGTTATAATAGAGACTCTTTTGTTACTTTTACTTCTTCATTTTTTAACCATGATTTAACAATTGCTTAGGTAACACAGTCCTGAATGAGAACAATGTGAGAAAATGTGTCAGAACTTGTATCAAGGTACTATTGTAGCATTTTCCCGAGTGAAACTATAAAAATTATCAGTCAGGACACCTTGACTTTGGGCTGAGATATGAATCCAGGACCTTCCAAATACAAAGGAGGAGTGCTAAGCATGGCAGTGCAACTGTCAATCTTTTCTGTTATAATCATGCTTTGCATCTCTCCACAGAGTACACGAACCAACAAGACTGTAAGAGTAATAATGTGTTTCACATCTTGGATGCACCAAACTGAATCCTGGATTTCTGTAGTTTCAACTTCTTTCCATACCTCATCAATCACAATAATTCAACAATACCCCATATGACAAGCATTCTCAGCATTTGATACAGCATCATAAAATAGCAATAAACAAAAAATATGTTTATTTAATTCTTGGAAATATTAACACAATGTGTAGGGTTCTGCCCATAACTCACTTCTCCAGCAAAATGATGGCTGTGTTAGGGTTAACCTGCTGGTACTTGCTGTTTTCCTGACCATAGTCATGAAAATATGTTGGCCAGTCCCATGTCATAAACAGATCCAACAACTGACGCAGGTCCGCAAAATAATGCAACAGAGTGCCTTCTTCAAGTCCTGCTACAGGCTCTGAAGCTGCAAATTCTGTGTAACAGTAATAAAGAAAATTATGTGAGACATAAATTTACACTTTGAATACTTGTCTGCATCTAAATCTTTTAAAGCACACCACCATGCATGCATATAAAACATATGGTATGAAAGACTGATACTGGAGAGAAAATATTAATACAGTGGGATAGTACATCAACTATTTATACACTTCAAGAAAGCCTCTGACTCCATTAGGATTCTCATCACATATTACATGTAGCTGGTTAACAGTGACTGGCACAAATTATGCCACGGATCATCAGCTAAGAAACACTGCTCCATCAAACTTTCATAATGAAGAATGGATTGAAGTCATACAGTCAACAATAATGCATTAAATTAACAGAAATATTATTTACGTTCACACTGAATGGTATCCAAATTGACTTGCTGTAGGGCTCCCATTGAAATTTGTTTCACATCTTCACTCAACATAAAACCCAAAACAGACTTTGCAATGTGGTCACATGCCGATTTGCAAGCTTCTTGGGCTACTTCTGGCTGCAAAAATATGTTATACAAAATTATATCATTGTACATGTAGAACTATGTAAGTGGATATGAACTATTTTATTCAAAGAAAACATAGTAAGAAACAAACAGTGAGACAATTAATGACCAATAGAAAAAGTATTAATCATATTAAAAGATCTGTATTCACTAATATGAGTGAGAGCTTTAGATTTATTATCAGTAAGACTGTAGGGGAATATCCAGATTATCATCACAAATTATGGCTCTAGCAGACAAATCAGGATTGAGTAGAAATTGTGCAGAGGCAGTGCGCTTGTCACTCACTACTCATGAATGCACACTTCAAAGACAAAGAAACCTCCCACATGGGAGAAGGTCAAGGCTCGACTTCGGGCTGTTGCGCCACAGAAAGAAAGATTCATTTACGCCGATGTACTCACAGGCAAATTAGTGAAGGAAAGAAATATGCTCTGTAGAAAAGCAATGAGGTCGGTGATGAAGCTGGAAGCATGCCCTTTTGGCTCCACTAGCAGCCAGTCATAGTTTTCTAGTTCCAAGAACTCATCTAATTTACACTTTAGCTTGTCACATATCTGACGCTCTGCATCATCACGAGCAACACGAAACATTGATGACTGACCTTGGTTACGTGAAACCATGTGACTCTCTTTTGGAGCACTGTAAAAGATAAATGAAATGCTCAAATTAAACACACATATTCATATGATACAAATACGTACAAAAGTGTAACATTTCATAAATTCAAGTTTAAATTATACTGAATAGCATTACAGAAAAACAGAAAGGGGCACACCTTAATACAGCAAATGATGTCCTCCCATGCATGCAAAATGTAATATATATTATAAATTTTTTAAAGAAAGGTAAAAACATCTTATATTTGAGGAGAAATATTTCATCAACTAGAGAAATTTAAATAAATTACAGAGAAAATCCATAGACCTGGCAAGTTTTATCAGATTGTTAAAGATATAATATGGAATTGGAAAATATGAAGAATGATTAAAGCTAGACTATAAAAAATATATTACTTGTGTATTGTGACTCATGCAGCAAAAACATGGATGGATGGATGGATGGATGGATGGATGGACTAGAAGTCATACAGATAAAGTTTTTACAGAGTACTAAGAAACGGATATGAAGGAATACAATTTAAAATCAGGACATTATGCATGATCTTAAGGTAGAAACAATACACAAAAAGGGAAATAAATGAGCACTAGGGAGACCAAGGACTAGAGGTGCAGATACTAAGCGAGAGAAGATAAACAAGAACAGAGTAGAAAAACAATGGACATGCATATAAGACAAATGTTATGATTTGTTATAATATGACTGACCCTGCAATCTATAAAAGAAAATTACTATTTTAAAACTAGTGACATTTTTCATTTTCCACTTCCTTTTAGGAACTAAACAGTCAGGGTCAATTACTACGTCACTGTACTCTATCCCATATAAGGCATATAATGGTGTGACCCACCAAGAAATGTAGAAGAGGAAACAGAAGTTAGTGACTGGTCACTGAATTCCTCAAAAATGGGAAGATGAATGATTATGATGCCTGACTTTAAATATCACATACAAGTTTTAACATTTAAGTTGTAAATAAACATGTTCTCACATAACAGTAATAGTTAGATATTTTCTATTTTTAACACTCAATGTGAGAAAGATTGGATATTTGCCCTTGGAAAACATGCACTTTTACTAGTTCAGTAATCAGAAAAGGATGATAACTGATGAACAACAAACCCTGTGATATTGGATACGAACTCCTCCAAGTAGACTGTAGCCTCTTCAAGATAACCAGTATCTATTATAATCTGTATTACTTGAAGAAGGGCTAGACTTGGCTTACGAAACAAAGAGGAAAGGCAACCACTGAATGATCTTGTCAGAAGCAAGTTGGTTGACTTTCTGATCATATCATCCACCTCCTCTTGACTGTAAAAAATAAAAATGATGAACAATATTCTGTGAGATTACAGATCATCACGGTGGTGAGTATAAAGATATTTCACAGGTGCTTTCAGAGGCAATTACTCATTGTCCTGATAACGGTGACAGCAAGAAGCTCAGAAATGTCAGTCAACTTCTACCAGACTACACAGTGCAACAAGCCAGAAGGCAGGAATCTTCAACATTTTCTTAAGATTAATATTCTATATGTTTAAATACAAAAAATAACAACAGCATCTTAAAACTGATAAAAACAGCATCATTTTATTTAACTTTTTCACTGCCTACAATGTTTCCAGACACTATACATGCAAAAAATTCTAAAATTTTAAACACTGGAAAATAATTTTGCAACACATATAATATCAATGTGCTACTGTACCATAAAAGTTTAACTCAAAACACAATTTTGGCTATGAATGTGAGTTAAAAAAGAAAATACATGGTGTATAACACCAATGAAAGCTGCAGGTTTTGAAGTACTATTTCACTCTAAACAAAAACAGATGCTTTAAATATTATTTTACCTTAGACTGAGATCTTCTGAAAACTTCAGGCAGGCATAGATAAATTCTTTAACCTGCTGATACACCTTTGGAACTAATGGTGAAAATGGAAATCGCTTAGGAAAAGGTGTAAGCTCCAGAGCTTGGTCATGAAATGGAAATGACTCCACAACATTGTCATACTCTGCCTGGGATGAAACCTGTAACACAGTCTCATTTTAGTGTTCAGAATACAATAAATACAATTATTAAAATATGACCAAATTAAATAAATGAGAAGAAATAAGCATTACATAGCAGTGGATGAATTACCAAGATGTCACATAGCGCATGTCAATTATGGTCTCCTGGACTGTGATGCTCTGTAGTCATGCAGATGGTTATTGACATTTCAAAGCAAAGTATCATCTCCATTTTCTGGAGATAGTGGTGATACATTCTTCTCAAATGCTGATGTTCACATAAAAGACTACACAGCATCACAACCCTCAGTCTATTTAGAGAGTCTATGTGATATCAAGACTAAATCTTTAGAAGAAAAAACCGTATGTATAAAAGTGATTTAAACATAAGCATCAAATGGATTCCCATAACAAATCATGAACAAACATCCCAACAGGAAGACACAACTTGTATTCCTACTTAAAATACTATAAGGCTGTGTGCACCTTTCAGGATAAAACAGGTCACTTTTAACTCATTAATTTGAAACAATATGTAATGATGACATATTCAAAGAATTTCTTTGTAAATAGCTTACCTGTATAGGGAGAAAGCTTTCCTCATCAAGTATTTCCCTGAACACCTGAACCCAGCGCTGCATTAGCACCTCATTGTAATGGTCTCGGATTTCATGTAACAAGTCAAACAATTGATTCACTGAGTAGCCATAGTTCTGCAAAAGACAAACAACACAGACATATTACAAAACAATATGATCATTAGTGTATCCATAGGAAGAATTCCTTCTTCAGAACTCCATCAGTTACCTACATGCCTGCTTAGCTGTTTACCAATATTATGGGATACCTCGTGACCAGTTTCATGAAAATAAACATCATTTCACTGTACTCACCTCATCTTTATATATTTAAACACTCATTTTTATCGATACTAATATGGCAACTCTACAGACTCAGGAGATGCAAACCACACTACTGCAATTCAAATAAAATGATGACATTTTAGAACTAAAAATTTAAACAATCATAAAATTTATACAAGATTACTGAAATAAACAGAAATAACAAGAAAGAAGAATGGCAAACAAATTAACACCAGATTACAGCATAAAAGCATAAGGGGAAAAGAAATTTAATATCTGACAAGATGATGACCTATCAATGATGACATTCCTTTTTAAATTATTTCCACTAAGGCCAGTCTATTAACTTGTAAAAACTAACATCATACATATGAGTTATGTTACATTTACTAACCCTGAGGGTGGTATTGAATAACATAATCAAATTCTTTATCTTGAGCATGAGAGTTGCATCTGTACAATAGGCCTGAAACAAGAGAAAATAAAAACAAAATTACAAAAATTCTTGCAAGTTTGCAACCTGATAATGTTTCATGTACACACAGGCTATAATATCTAATGACAATGTAGAAGCTTTTGCCTACATACTTTACCTGTATTAAATGTAACTTTTTCCCACAAGATGTCACAAGAGACAGCTTTATTTTTCAAGCTGTAGATACCATTATTAAGTTGTTAAATGGCAGCCATGGCTTCTTTTAAATTCAAACAATTTGTAGAAGAAAATATTAATAAATTCTAATTTTCTGTTCCTGAATATGAGGGCGAAAGAAAAGACAAAAAGCACTCTAAAATTTAAACTAAATTAAATAAGTTTTTAAACATATTTTCACAGGCAAGGCAAAAGCAAAATTTATGCACTGTAAGAATTAAAAACCTCACAAATAAATGGTGAATAAGACAGTAGAACATACCGAATGTGTTCGTAAGGCATTAACTATTTTAGACAAGGCCATACTCCAGACTTCATCCAAGTAGGTTCGGTTCACTAAACCATTCCCTGTATTCAATACATGATCCTCAACTACAAAGAAACCTACAATCCCATGTATGTAGGCTCGATATCCAGCAATAGTCTCATGCTGAAAAACAAAAGAAAATTAATTTATGAGTACGGTTATATAACAAAACCCATATCTTAACAGTATATTGAGTAACAAACTAGAAAACTCTCTAGTAGTAGAACTAAAATGTTCCAAATACCACCATTTGACACAATCCTGAGCCAGTTCAATCCACCTCCTATCCCCATAATCTAATTCTCAGAACCAGCTTAATGATATCAGCCAATCCACTTCTTGATCTTCCATCAAGCCTTAATCCAAAAGGATTCCACACCAAAAACCTGTATGCATTTCCGGTGTTACCTATTTGAGCTGCATGTCCAGCTCATCATAGCCTCCCATCCTAAGGACTAGGGTTTGATCCCTATCAGAGGCAATGGATTTTTCATCTAGCCTCTGCATCCAGACTGGCTCTGACCAGTGGGTACCAGAGGTCGTTTCGCCAGGAGCAAAGCGTGATCAGTGTGATGCTGACCACTCTCCCCCATCTACTTATGAGTAGGAACTATATTTCATTTCCCCATAAGCACCTCCATGGCATGCAGTGGAACAATTCTACTTTACTCCAAAGAACACCATGACATATTTCATACCAATGGCAACATGTGCATTCCCTTTATTTCAAAACACTAATGCATAGTGCATATTTGTGTTGGTACATCTGGTGCATGAACAACAAAGGATTTCCTGACCCACTGATCAGTTCATAGCCGCACACTCTTACCATGTTTGTAGGTGGCTGAAGAACAAGGCGTGCCTGTTTTTTCCTTTGTTTTCTGTAGTATGTCTCAAAAGTCTCCCTTGAACCCAACACTGTGTAAATATGCAAGCAACGGTAGACAGGAGAAAAATCAATAAGATCTTGCGCACTCAAATCCTCCTCAGCATCATATGTACTTTCGGCAGGTTGCTCATAGTCTATTTCGCCAGTAAATGGATTTGGTGGTGGTGGCGCCTGCCTCTTCTTTCTGCCAATGACACCTGGATCACTGCCCAATTGTTCAGCTGTCTAGATAAACAACATCAATACGACAGTAGAGACAGACAATGAAAGTGGAAATACGCGTGTTTAAAGAAATTACAGACTCATTTTTGACCCTAAAAACTTATATTTTTAAAAAGTTAATTATAAAAGACAATGTATATCATATCAGTAAGTTCTAAAGTGGAATGTTTATTATACAAATGCCAAATCAGTATTGTTATGAAATTCATAATAAGTAGAATCTCAATGGAACAGAAACAGAATTACTTTCATACATATTAGTATTCTAAGTAATTAAATCATAATTTTCAATATGTTCAGCAACACATAAATTATGAACATCATTCTCACCTATAGCATCATTATCATAGTTTACTACACCAAAAACAGAGGAATATTTGCATAAAATAAGAAGAAAGCACAGAAAAACCACCTTACAAGTAAATAGGAAGCCAGTTGTTTTTCTGATAATACAATGAACCAAATAACAAAAATTAATAAGAAAAATATACTTCATAGCAACAGTATCAATAATACAAAAAGCAATCACATTTCTGTTTTCAGACTTTAGGTATCCTAAATAGTGCATCCAATTACTGAACAAGTGGTACACTTATGGTTTACACGTAGTATCTAAACCAATTACCACTGTTTCGGTCTATTTTAGTAATGTTAAGTTCTGATAAAGTTCAAATCAGAATGCTTGCTTCACTGAGTCTTGTGCTACTTAAAAAAACATAAAAACATCACTAGGTACAAACTTTATTTCAGTTCAACTAAATCAAGATGGCAAAAACACTGCATTTATAAACTCATAATTTCAATCTTAAGTAACTAAGAAGTAAAAGAAACAATAAATAACAAGACTTTTAAAATGACATGGAAACCTGACTCCAATTATATGGAATATGTAAGAAACACATCTTTATAATTTGTGTGCATCTACAGCATGTCAAACAAAGTCTGTATAAATATGTATGTCCGGTCATTTGGAATTTACAATTAGAGGATCCCATAAATAATATTGCTTTCAATTTTACCTTACAATAAGCCATCAAGTTGGCTCCAAGAGAACCAGGAAGAGCTGGAATTTGGTAGCTTAATTGGGTACTCACATATGCTGAAGATTTTATATTAGTACATTAAAATGTGAACATTATAATCAACAATGTTAAAACTCTTTTAGAAGCTACTGAAACTTAAATACAAATTAAATAAAATACACAACCTTGCCACAATATTAATATCAACATCAAAGTACAATAGTTAATTTGGTCTCCTACATAAGAAAGATAAAATAGAAATAAGCTTAAACCACTTACATGCCTCATCGCTACCTCTCCAATTTTTGGTGAGAATTTTCGGATGTTTTCCAAAAAGTCCTTCAAATCTGACATTGAAGCCTCCTTTATGTTTTCTCTCATCCTACAAAATAAAGATTTTCAAAATGAAACTGCGCAAAATATAATTATTTGAAAATATTTGTATTTAATAAGGGCACAGCATACTTTGGTATGTTCTCCTTCATCTGATGTGAAAACCGATAATTTGCAACTCTAGGCAAGTACAAGTGCTCCAACTGCTCCAGGGTCTTTAGAGCTGGATAATACCTACAAAAAGTAAATTAATTTACAACAGTCAATAAATTAATCCATTCATAATATGTAAATTAGCCTACTATCTGCTTCAGGGCCATTTTTAAATGTAATGTTTATATGTAATTTATGTTACATGCACCTGTTACACATGAATCATAAAAATAATTAATGATTTATAAGAAAATTTAAAAATTTGTAATAAAAATGTGTCCTACCATTGTCCAAATAGATCAATCGAATAAATAAAAACCTCGACACCTACGGGTAAAAGAGGATGAGAGAGACAGAGAAAGAAAGAAAGTAATAAAAATTAAAATTACAACAGTTACATTTGAAATAGAGCATTATCCAATGCTCGTTGTGTGCACACTAATTACCGTTTCTCTTTCATTTGTAGCTGGAGTTTGGCATAAGTTGTGAGGACAGGAAGGCATGATGACAGGTTATCAATTGCTGAAGCTATATTGCTCTCCACTTTCCGAGCTTGAACGAGCTCCTCTCCTTTCACCAAAACATTAGCTGCTGAGGTCTGCAATTCTCGATCAATTTCAACTACCTCACTCTGCAAGTACCAAGAATAATTTAAACAGTATTTTCTGGTTACAGCATAATTTGTATAATTTATCATTCTTTGAATTCTAGCATGATTCATCATTTTATAAACAGATACTGTATGAATTAATATAATAATTTTCCACAAGAATGTATACACTGTTCAACTGGAATACGTTTCTTATTACAGCTAGCAACAGACAACTGCACAACATACAATTCTTACAAAACATAAAAGGACATATAAAGGCAAAAATGAACAATTTTCATTCTCATATCAGAACCATGAACTTTACAGAAATACTTACATTTAACTTTTTGGCTTGGGACCTGACTTGAAGAAGTTCTCTTATGGAATCAATAAATCCCTGATAATGGAAATTACACATACGTTCTATGTCTTTGTCATGGCTTTTGATTCGAGCATCCAGACGTTCCATAAACTTCTGGTGTTCATCCCCATCATATATGGCTCTGTTAAAATACAAAATCTAACTTAGTTCACAGTCTTAAGGAGAATAGCACTGAATAATTTGTGTAAGACAAACTGAGTAGGAAATAGTGGTTGCAGTCTAGTTTAAGGTACTAACCATTTTTCCTGAAAGGGTTAAGGGTTAACTAACCTCAGAACTTCTGAATATAAAGCAGAAGTCCAAATCAATGTACTCTGGTGTAAGGTTTTAACTACATATGTACATGCGCTTTGAATAATAATTACATAAAATAAATAAGATCAGAAAAACAATATATGCCTCTGTACATATAACAATATGTAACAGGCAGATGTTTACAATACCACCCATAGAATATAATGTGCAATGACAACAGGATCAATAAATGGCAGGATAAAGATGCTGTAACAGATGCAGCAGTACCACCAGTCAAAAATATTGTCAAAAGAGGATGAAAAATCCTAGGACATGGAAAATAGATACTGTGTAGAATATATAGACCAAAGTAGTCTTGATAACAATATTAACAATGGTAATCAATTATTTTCATGAAGCAGAGCCCTTTTCAAGAAGATAACAGTCAGCCACCTGTCAAGAAATTCTCCACCTTCTATGGAAACTAATGGTGTTCACAAGATCCTGGCCACTGGTCCCTATTCTGAGCCAGACAGGTCCAGTCCACATATCAACACTATTTATAAGGCAAATTTTAATATTATCATCTAATATATGTTTTGTTCTCCCAAACAGTCTCTTTCCTTCAGGTTATACAACCAAATAGTGGCTCAAACAAATAATTTGAGTCATGTATCATGAAGATTTATCTCCTGTTTAAATAAAGTTACTAATGTTTTCTGAAACAAACTATTTCCATTAACTTACAGCACTTCCAAACCAAATGGAAAGTTGCTGAAGTTCTTTTCAAAATTATTTGCACATTCTTCAACAGAAGATATTAAACAAGTACTTTTATGAGATTCCATCAAAGCTAATGACTTGTTCTACGATCTGACTGATTTGATTAATATTAACTTCACACAAAATATTATAACACATTTCACTCTTCATTTATGGTGCAGTACATGGCCAATGAGTACTGCTCTCATGTAACTATCACAGTATCAACCCACTTCACTGGAGATGTGTGTGTGTATGAAGGGAATCAATGCTATACTGATGGATGGTAATAATTAACAAACCAACACTAAAAGCATATGGCCTTCTACTCCCCTTTTAATCAGCAGCAGGAAACAATAAAAAAAATCACACAGGAAGCAGACCAAACCACTATCATGTTTCAACAGACCAGCTGGGCTATAAACACCAAACTTCCTATTACAGTGCAGTGTTTATAAAATGTTCACAGAACATTCTCATTGAGTACCTAGTGGGAAGGAAAAAAAAGCAATAAATACAACCCATCACTTCCATACACACACAAACATCTGTACAGCAAGGATGGAGAAGGGGTTGAGGTATTGTAACTTTGGAACAATAACTAAATCTATTCATTCTTTATATTATGTAATACAGACATTATAAGCTTATGCAACAACTTCACAAATATCTTTCACAGCTTCCATTAAAATATATGGGTGTGAAATTTGGTCTTCATTATAATGTAATAAATAATACAGAAGGTGTTTAAGAATAAGGTGATGAGGACAATATTTAGACCTCAGAGGGAGAAAATAACAGGAAGTTGGTTAACATTTTACAACAAGCTTCAAAACTTTTTACTCTTCACACTCCTTTAGATAGTGAACTGGAAGGATACTGGACAGACAAAGAGGAATGCAACTGGGAATCAAATTATGCCAATGATGTTAACAAACCACATCGGTGCATAACAGTCTCAGTCTTAATTGGAGGGGAATTGATACATTTTTATCCAGATTAATGCTCCCCAAATAGACAAGCCACACAAAGTAGAAACATCTTAGGAAGAAGAAGATATGCTCCCAAGGCAGAATGTGATGAGGACATGAAAGAGATAAAGAGATAATGAGAAATGGAGAAGTATAAATTATGACAAAGGCATCAGAAACAGTCTTAGGAGATGTTAAGGTTATGCCTAGTGTTAGTGTCAGAAAGAATCAAAAGCTGTTGGTAGCAGATTTTAAAACTATCAGAATAATTAAGATAGCTGCAAGGAAACACCAAAGACAAAAGTATTTAAATTACAAAACTGGGAAGGTAAAGAAGAAATCCAAAATAATATAAAAATACCAAAGAATGAAATTGGGTCAATATAAAAAGAATATAAGCTGTTTAAGAACACATTAGTATCAGCAGGAGATAAAATATGTGGGAAAATACAAACAGAAAAGATAAAAATCACCCTGGGAGAATGACAGAACTGCAGAAGAAATAAAGATGAAAAATAGCATGAAGGAACGTGTTTAAAACTATACGAAAAGCAAACAAATAAGATTGAAAGGAACAGGCAAAGAAAACCATCAGAATTGATTAACATGATCTATGGAAGAGATTCTCAAATACTTGAGGAGAAAAGATCATTAAGATCATTACAAGACATCCAAGAAATTAATTTACAGAGGAAAGCAGAAAATATGAAAGAAGACAGAAGAAATATGTAAAATCATAGGTGACAAATGACAGTCAAGGTGAAAAAAAATATATATAGAAGGAAAAGTTACTTAGAAAAGTTGTTATGGGTAAAAGCCATCAACCCATAAATGGCAAAAATAATAAGAGAAGAAGTTGAAGAAGAAACAGCATGAATATGGAGAGGAGAAAGACTTAGAAATGGATGAAGAAATAAGGATATTGACATGAGAATAGCAATGGGAAAAGTAAATGACATGAAGAAATAAAAAGAGAGGATAAAACACAAATACAAAATATAAGGGTTGGAGAACCAGTGGCTATAATGAGTACTAATAAATATTTTAAAGAAAAGAACAATAACATAAAAGAAAGCCTAATAATCCCAATTTATAAAAAAGGGCATAAGAATGCAAAAACTTATGGAGGAATTATATTATATCATCAGTATTATACCTAGTCTTAATGTACGTGAAACTGAAAATACACATGTACCTATTTCTGCTTAAATGCATTAAAAATTCAGTAACCTTATTTTTGAGCTCATTCTCATTAACAGAGCAATCAGAATGACTGCAGTCTTCTTAATCATACAAGGCAACACTGGCTAACCCAGTTTTATGCATTAAATTACGGACACCAAAACAGACCCATTCAAGACCCTCCCTTCAGGGAAAGAGTAACCACCCTTACCTGATAACTAAACCCACACTACTGGTGTCTGTGGTCTCAAGTTCATATAGTAAATGTTCATATTTAGGTTGTGTGCTGATAATTGCTTCAGATCCTCTAGAAGTAGGCTTTGCCATCACGACCATAAACTGTCACCCTATCAGAGACTTGTAAACGACCTCAGACTGTCAACCTGTTTCCTCCCAAGTTGTTTGGGCGCTTTGTGGGGTTACTTCTGTGACTTACAAATTGAACCACCAATTGCGCAGATGCGAAATTTTGGATCGAACACGGGAGCTCCTGCGTACTTTCGACATTTTACTCGCGGGGGCTTTGATTTCATATCAGACCCTCCCCTTCTGAGAGTACAGTATATGTATACATACCTAAATGTCGGTCCCCAGTATTCATCAATTCCTTCTATCTCTTGTAAGAAAAGTTCATGATGCTGAGACCCAGTGTCCTGTTGATGGGTATCCATGTTACATTTAAATACTAATAAAAAAGTCAAGAACTCATAACAGGACTGACAGCCTCAATTCCCAACATCGCTTTCACGCCATAATAAATAAAGCTTGCGCACACAAGACACAGTTCAGCAAGGGCAACTATCGTATGTCAACTATCGTTAGTCAACAAATCGATGTTTTTCGATTTCGATTATTGTAAGTTGGTCGTCTGCTGGAATCTGGCTGTCAGTAGAAACTTAATTTAACATAGGTTTCAATGTAACACGTTGCAGTAGAGTTGGCAGTATTGGAATTTATATATTAAGAAGGGGCGTAACGTAAGATATTAATATTGAATACGCGAACAGTCATCAAAAGCATTTGAACTCATACATCATATCCCGCCAATCAGATCCTTTGAACATGTGATTACATTGTGATCAGCGATAAAAAGGGGGTCAAGGACATCCGATAAATGTGTGCTTGGTGAAAGTGTTATAGAATTATACCAAACAAAAATACAACACACAAGACGTCCCTGTTTTTTCGACAAATTGAAACTTATGTAGGTAATGTTACTGCAATTTAAAGTACATCCTGAATAATTATTAACAGCAATCATTGACATTAGAATATGGGATTTTGCCCACTGCTCACCTATATACTCATAGTAATGTCTTATTTCTCTTTAGGAAGAATGTACGTTCTCTGTTAAATATTATATGACATAAATAACTCACAATGCGGTCCATATGGATCCAAGCCACTTTGCTGATAATATATTTGGTATTGGTGTTCTTAATATCTCGGATATTGGATTTGGTGCTGTGGTATCAACATGGAATTTCTTCCACTCAGATAGTAGATCCATTGCTACTTAGTGTTCGTCAGTTAAAACACCTTCTAGAAAATAGAGGTGTAAGCTATGCAGGCTATGTTGAGAAAAAGGAATTGGCTGAGTTGGTTGAAGCATCAGGTATGTAATATTTCATGAAACTTGGAATTCATTTAGTATGATACATTCATTTGGATAAGCACTTATGGAGAAGAGAGGAATGATTAATGAATATTTCTGTTGACTTATAGCTGTAGTGGTCCAGAGTGAAGTGGAAGAATTGGGTCATGTTCATGGTGTTACTGGAACAGATAAGTCTGCTAGGGAACGGCTTACAGCACCCTCACCTCCATCTCATTTCACAGGTGGTCCTCATTTCTATGAAGAAGTAGAGGATACAAAGGATAGTGTATGGTTGGTACAGGTTGTGCCGACTGGTGGACCCCATGTAGAACCACTGCTTGATGATTACAGTTGGCATATTGTCTGCAGTCAGGTTGCACCCTTTGCTATAAGGACTGGTGTTTTTGACTGCAGACTGGATAGACGGTAAATCTCATTGTATTATCCACATTTAAATACTGATATAATGCAAGGACATAGCCAGACATGAAATAGTACTATTGGTTAAGCAGGGCACTGAACGAAGTGGCATGCAGAGTGAACACCAAAGATTGAAACATTATTTATTAATCCCCTGCCTGAGTGAATGAATTCTTATTTGTGTTAGTTTCACACTATGGTTAGGTGGTCAACTATAACGTGGAAAATCTGTCTGATTAGAGACTGATATATGTCCCAGCAGTCAGAAGCTTACTTTGTAATTGAGTGTACTATTTTTGGTATGATAGAATTAGTATGAGCTAAGGAACCAATCAACAAAACATTATGCAGAATGATGTGTTTGTCACAATTAAATAAACAGAGGACAGGCTGTTTATTTTGCTTTCTACACAAAATAATCTTATTGGCCCGTAAGGATGTTTTTCATGATAGTTTAATGTTTTCCAATATTTTGGTTTCAGGCTTTGTAGTAGTAAAGGCTGGCACCATCCTCTGTTGTTACTAGCATTGCCAAAGGGAACAAGAGCGAAAGATAGAGTTATCCTCAAAACTTTCACTTCCACACGACCACAAGTAAGTCTTTCTTGCTATTGAATTTTTGAGCAACCAGAATGGGTATTTAATGCCAGGATCTCTATGCAGTGTTCTTAATTCCCATTCAAGAATTACAGCATGGTCAAGGACTTAACACATTTTATTTTGAAATTACCTCAGATTCTACCCATTTTCACACTGCAATGAGAATGGTTTGTGAATAGCTATAAATTAAGAAAAGCAGAAAGTGATGCTCAGAAATTCCTCGTATCCAGATTATTTTTTTAACTTATTTTGATTTTGCTATATTGGTATTTTTCAAACTTTTCAGTCAATTGTAGAATGGGTTCGAGATCAGTTGTCCATCCGTGTCAAGAATATCCATGACATAGATGAGCTGAATCGAGATTGGCTCCAAGATGAATCAGCAGGGAACAATGCCACTTCTGCCTCAAGTAGTGGCAGCAGCAGTGATGTAAAAGTTTTGTTATTGACTCATCTACTTCATCCACCACTTTTCCTGGCAGCACTTAGTATTAAATTTACTGGTCGCATCAAGTTTGGGATGTTTTCTTTAAAGAAAGAAGATTCTGAGGCAGTACGGAAAAAACTCAAACTCCTTGATCATCAGATTCCCAGCTATTTAATTGTAACACCAGAACGAAAAGTTGTATATGGTCAACGGAGATTTGAACATTTTAACTTTGCTTCAATGAATTTGTTCCTTCGAGCTGTTCAGCCGGAAATGAATGATGTTTTTCTGTGCAGTTTGGTTCTTGTCAACATGCTTGTCAGCCTGCAGATATTTCAGGTAAAGGACACACATTTGGATGGAAAATGCATGTGCTAATAATATATATTATACCATAACTTCTCATAGCCCATTAAAGAAAATTATTTGAGGATCTTTATAATAGTGACAGTCTGCAGCCTTCAGAAGTTCTGCATACATTTTTATGTCCTTTGCATGTAGTACATAAAAATAAATTAATGTTGGAGAATGTGTCTCCAAATCTATTCATTGAACTTAAGTAAATTTGGCATTGAAGGTCTACATTAAAACGTTTGTCTGGTAAATTTAATTTTGGTCACTATTTTGTATATATAATGTAAACATAAAATCTTAAAACAAAGTTTTTAGCTGTCCAGGTTATAGAGAATTTCATTATTAACTGAGCTATTCCAGCTCGTACATCATAAAGCACAAGCAAAAGAATTGTTTTTATACAGTGTATTTTTTTTAATTGATTTGGTAACAGAATATTGACTACTTTTGATTAGCCCTGTCAACAATAGATTTATGTCTGCAATAAATGTGGGCTAACATATGAAAAATTCGTACTCCAAGTTGGGGTGCACATATTCACTCCTGTGAGGCAGAAAATATGAAGACATTGACCGTGTGTTGCATGCATTTTCACAAATTAGTTTTAAAATAATTTGAACACATTAATTTGAGGAGTGCCCTTCTAAATATTATAACAAAGTATGTCCCCATTTTATTCCAGGTTTCTTTTCGATTTTGGTGGAAATGTGTGGCACGATGCCTGTGGACAGCTGTCAGCTACAACTTCTGGCTTTTCTCAGTATGGCTGTTAATATTAGCCACTTACAGATTCTCTCTTGTCAGCTTCTTAGCTGACAAAGGACTCATTTTGGTGCGGTACATGAGCCTTACTGAAATTGGCTCTATGCTCCGAGCAGACTGGCAGATTCTAACCCAGCATCCTTACATGTTATTTTTCACATTCTTTGTCTATGGGTTTATGGCTACATGGCTTTTATGGCAGCACTGTCATGATGAAACAGAAATTGAGAGGGAATCCAATCACCCATGGTGGGAAGTATTGCCTGTGGATTCATATTGGATCAACTGCTTGTTTCGTCCCATGGTCACACTTACACGACCTCTACTGCCCAGTGAATTGGAACTAGATGAAAGCATTGAAATGCTAATTGATCGTCTAGCTGTTCCAAACTTTTGGTTACAACCTGTCATCCCCAATGACTACGTTAAAGATTTACCTGTGTGGAAATTTAGAGGCTGGGATAATTCAGCCCTAAAAATTAATGGAAAGCATATTAATAAGACGGACAATTCGCCTGAAGTTGTGGAACGAATGATGGATGGAGAAGACCCTTATGAAATGCCATGTCAGAATTGTGCAGTTCATTGTTGTGGCTGCGCCTCAGAAAGAGTGAAATACCGACACCTCGAATCAAGTCATAGCAGTCAAAAGAAGAATGATGCCTATTCTACACAGCTCCACCAAAGGAACGTTGAGCAAAGTCAAAATTGCTGTGCCTGTAGTGTAAGCTTCACAGATGTTCCTGCTGAAGTTTGTAGTGCACTGGACAGATGTCCGACTTACAGTAATAGAAACATACAGTTTCATAATGAAAATGCTGGATCAGGTAATGTTCAAACAAGGATATCATGTTCTTTGTGCATTAACAGACAGACATTTTCTGATAGGCATCCCAGTGATCTAACAGCATCCGATTCAGATACGTCTGTGTCAAGCAAATGGGATTCAGGGAACATGAAAGGCAGCTTGTCATATTCTGAAGAGAGTGGGGATGAGACGAGTAACCTGCCAGCTGGGATGCTTCCAACAACAGAGTGTGCTGTCTGTCTTGAGTCATACCGATGGGGAACCATTCTCTGTGGCTTGCCATGTGGCCACAACTATCACCAATGCTGCATTATGGAATGGCTTGGCAGAGATAATCATCACTGCCCAGTCTGTCGTTGGCCAGCGTACAAATCCAAACATGGTCTTTCTCACCTGCATGGAGAATAACTTGCTCTAGTGTTCTTGTCTTTGGTTCCACAGTAACTGCAAAAGTATAACACTTTCAGGTAGTACATAAGGTATAAAATAAACATTCTTTGGGTAGAAATGTGGCAAGGGAGACATACACCACTGTGCCATTAGAGTTTAAAGTATACATGAGCTTCTAGCTCAAATTAGGAACTTGCCATAATGCCATGTAAAAATACTTTGTCAGCTTGCCACCTATTGAACTATATTTTTAAAAAATTCACAGTTAAATGAAAGATATACAAAACACTGTGTTTTGTACATAGCACAGATAATAATGATCTACAGGGAAAGTATTGTGATTTTCATGCGAAAATAGATTCTAACATTGTAAAGTTGGTCTGTGTACAGATATCATGTCCTGTTTTATTGAATTATAATACACATGTAAGCTACGTTTTTCCTTCTGCATTAAGTTCTTAATTCAGACTCCACATTCTACATATTCCTATTTTTTGGATTCTTTTTAATGATGGTAGAGTCTTCACTGTAAAGCACCATATTACTATTATTAATAAGCTGATAGAATTAATAGTCATTCATTCTGCATTTAATGAGTTAAAGGACAAATCACATGAACATCTATTTTATATCAGGGACCAGATCATGATTTGTGCAAGCATAAAAATACATACATGTGAGAATAAAGCCAAATAACTTTCCAATAAGTTTTTTTAAAATACAATGATAAAATTAACTGGGTAAGGCTGATACTTAATTATGCCATGCTTTTAGAACTGTAAATGTTTTCCACACCTCTTTTGCAGAATATTAACTCCACTGCCACAGCAAATTAAAAGAACTGCTTGGTTCATTTCTAGAAATAAAAACCTTGGCAATGTGAACACTACTAGTAAAAAATTTGTAAAGAGAGTAATAATCCTGATTCTTTAATGTTTGAGAGGTTCAGTGGAGTGGAAAGGGCTGTTGTCATTATTTTAAATATACTATAGTAAGCAATGTCATTTTATAGGCCCTTTTGGTGAGGTATGGGACTAAATAAATGGTCTTACCTTTAATGTTAATCATAAGCTTAGTGGTATTCTTTTTGGGGCATAACTGTCTTTCATTATTTTGAAGTATCAGGGAGTATGATACTACTAACTGTTCTGTGCACATTTGTATGAATCATTCCAACCAACATTTGTTGTTTTCTGTCATGTTAACACATTGTTCTTCTGTTCATTTCTTTTGTAAGGAATATGTTTACATAAAGTGTACTTAACAATAAAGTAAGTTCCATTGCCAGTTCAGCATTCTTCAAACAGGTAGTACAGAGAGCCATCACCATGTGGGTTACAGGAGAAAGGGTGGGGTTACTGATTACATCACCTCTCAAACATTGTGGAAACCGGTATAGTAACACACAATTATATATACACTTCTTTTGTGTGTGTGTGGTATGTCTAATGGTGGCAGACATACATGGATTCCATAAAGTGGAGTGTATTTATAGGTTGAGCTAGTCATTCTCAGAAAAGGACTGTGCTCAATAGGATTAGATATGTACTCTAGCACATTTTTACTAATTTGTGTAATAATATCTTACACTCACAGTGCTCCAGGTTTTTTTAAAGTTATGTCAATTCTAATGCAAAAATTGGGCTAACAAATGTGAAAATTTTGAAATGCCACATAATACAGTTTTGTCACTTGTTACCAGTCACATACCTGAACAGGGTTTATATACAGTATATGCTTATATATCATTACTTTATTGGTTCCAAACTGTACTAAGAGGCTTTAAATTTTTATATATCTTTATATACTGGCTATATATTTGGGAAAGGTGGGTAAGAGTAAGTCTCCGTATGCAATGTTGTTTTCAAGTTTGCTGTCCTGAGAACAGAAGTAGAAATGTTGCCATTGTTGAATATCAAGATATAACAAGATGAATGCCACTATTCTATTGAAAATCATTTGTCCATGGAACATAAGAATCTATTTCCTGTCTCTAGACTGTAATTTTATACACTTATGCCTTGCTAAGTGCACCAAAATGATTTTTATAACAAATGCTCAGAATGGAAGTTCCATACTCTGTTCTTAATTACACAACTTGAGCGCCAATTCAATATCACCTTTTCTGTGTTTATGCAGTCAATGTATATGGCTGTTTATTAATTAAAATGTGGTTTATGGAAAGAATTGTGTTCGATGTGTACTCTTACTGACCTTTCCCATACTATAGTACTGTTCTTTCTAAGTGAACTAGATTACATATAATCACTTTACTGTGTTATAGGTAAGGCCTTGCATTGTGAAAAACTAATAGTTAATTAATGAAAACATTCCTTTTGCTTATTTCTTGCTTTTAGTTTCAACACTGAACAATTTTATATGTTAGGATAGTTGTTAAAAATTCAGTGACTACTGTAATGTAATTATGTAATTTCTTTTATGAATGGGAAGAAACAGCATTTCTTTGACTATATCAATCATGAAGAGTTGTAAAAATATAAATCTGTGCCATTCATCAAACGCTTGTTGTTTATTTAACATTATGTGGACTGCATTGGTTATATACTGTCTAATGAGAAATAACATGGTGATTATGAATGACTTCTGAAGGAGGAGGTTATAGACTATTTTAAGGAACCACCCAAAACTTTCCTTGCATTTTTCAAGTCATCAAAATAAAGAAATAGAGTAAATGGCTGGTCCAGTATAGTGTAAGGTGCAGGCTTGTGGGTGACCAAAGGGAATAAGCTCTGTGTTCAGGGGTTGGTAAGCAGCAGACAGTATGAAGAATCTCAGTGGTATTGTGGGGAAGTATATACAGAATGTCCAAAGCTTAACTGCATGCCCTTGGGATAATTTTGAGTCAAAAAGTTCAAATTTATTGGGTTAAAATGTAAATATAATAAAGAAAGACACTACAAGCTCGATTAGATGCTAGCTAGTAAGGAAGCTGGTCTACAAATAAAGGCAGAGAACTGAGTGTACTTTCACGTTTCAATATCAAACTACAGGACAGAATCATTAGTCAGATTCTCAATGGTTACAGAGCTATGGATAGAAATTCAAGATGATTTAAACAAAACAAAATATGATTACATATTTACTTCCAGCATGACAGAATACACCAGTCTGTTTACCTATTAGGCTTATGTCTAGTAAGGACTGGTGGGGACGATACCCACTGTCATGAAGGAAAATGTCACTGACCTGAGGACATTCAGAGGTGATGAGAGACCCACTTAATGTAACTCACAAATTATATGACAACTACACTACAGGTATGTCTATTTCTGTTCATCATAGTCTCCTGGGTTCTGATGGTAGTGGTCTTGTAGGTAATTTTTAATGCTCCTCACTACTGCGAGAACCACAAATCTCAGACATTCATATTTCTTTCATAAAATATTTAATTTTACCTGCAAAATTAAGTAACTATGAAACATGTTAATGCCAAGAATTACAGTGTTTCTCACCTGGGAGTTTACAGACCCCTTGGGGGTTTGCAAGGTCTGAGTAGAGTAGATCCCCCCATCGTTCATGTCCACACTTGAGTAAGAAGTATGACAAAAAAAACTATACCTTCTACCTATAATTTATCTATCAGAATGAAAAGATAACTTTGAGGGGGGAGTTGACGGTTCCACGAAGGTTGAGAAACACTAAGTACCACATTAAATGCCATATGTAACAAAGATAAATTTTCCCTTACCTGCCATATCTTGTTAACACCGTTTTGAAACTTACAATTGCCACTGTAGGAAGCCATTGGACTTTATTTTCCAGTTAATGAAACCTAAACATATATCTACTTCACAGTTGCACCAGAAATCCATCCATACCCAAGATTATCCTGGGCTGTCAAGTCTCTGAAAAATACATTAAAACTTTAAATATGTAGAATTTCATATTAAAACATGACACTTCCTCCTGGTCTTTGGCACTGATTGTGTTTTTAAACAAAATTACTTGCATTATGTATAATGTTCCATCTGCTGCTTACAAGTAATTTCTAAGCCCTTGTAATAAATCATCCTCAGTTCACTTCAGCATTGGAAAAGCAATCAAAATTTCACACTGTCAAGGACCTCTTGATTACCATATTAGTTTAATTAAAGAAAGCCAGATGTTGGATCCAGAGAAAACTAAAATAAAATTTCTATTATGATCATCATTCTCATGAAAATAAAGCTGACACTAAATCTGAAACTGAATGACGCTCAACAAAATCTAAACACTGTAGAAACAGGTAAAGCATAAAACATTAGATTAAACGAAGCTCCTTTTACTGGTCCACTGTCCAATGTAATAACATATTCAGAAACAGAAAATGTACATCGGTAGGTAGTCTTTCTAGGAACATTCCCATGCCTATGGAGTACCTATTAAAATTTCCCTGTCCATCCATCTTAAGAAAAGCTGAATGAATTTTCTGAAAAAATTGTTCGGCCATTCAATTTTTGGAATGGTAACATGCTGTATTTTGTTTGAAGCAGGAACTGAGTTTCCATTTAGGAATTCTGGTTAATAATTCATCCCACCTGTTTATAAGAGAACATCAAAAATTAGCATTTGTAAATTGAAAATCTACAAGTAATAACAAAGCAAACACCAGAATTGTTATGACATGTATACATTCCCTAACTTGTTAACAATTGGCAACCGATCAATATTGAAAATGTCTTGAAAAGCCAGAGAATATCCCAGAATGCTGGAGTATATGTAGTTTTATTATAAAAGTAAAAGAATTTATAATATACTTTTCATTATTACAGATGTAGCTATTCTGATTCAAACAACTAACAAGAACACATAATCACACATTGATTTACATGTGTAACAGTACATACAATATGGGCACTCTACATCATTCTGTGCCAAGACTTGTTACCTGCTGCTATTTTCATAAAAACTGAAGACACAGATTGAGAATGTGTGTGCGCGCTAGGAATAGCTGGTACATTGTCACTGTAACTTTTTTGCTATACTTAATGCATTAAGTTGCCTGATCCCTGAGTGATTTGTCTTTCTATGGAATTTAAACTAATTATAAATTACTCTTATTTTTGAAATGCACTATGAAGTTTGGAGCAGCATGCTTGTCTGTCACACATACGAGAAATGCACATGTTCTATTATCTACATCTCTGAACACAAATCAGATGCAGCCAAGTTTACTTTTCAAGAATGCATTATATCATCTGGTTGATATATAAAGATGAATTATAATACTTTTAACAGTTAAACATTTAAAAAACAAAACAAATTTTACACATACTAAAGAACAGCACATTCAAACTGGCACATAAAAAACTACTTCATCACAAAATCACTTTCTTTGGCATTTAGCTAAAATGATTAAACAATTTATAAATGCAAATGCCCAAACAAGCAGTACATACATATAGAAGTATAAAATATTTTCCAACTCATTTCAACAAATTCAAGCTTCATTCATTCCACATCTACCTACAGGGAATTGTTCTTCACATTCAAAATAAACAAAAGAACAAATAACAACAGAACTCATTTCAGATATCCTGATCATTACTGTTTATATGAGTGTGCGTGCTATATCAGAATGTTTTACTTACACAAAATCTAATATTTTAATGTAAACATAATAAACACCAACTCTTCAAACAGAAGTTCACTGAAGCTTCTAATAACCACAGCAGACTAATTATAACATGGAAGCCAGCCTATCTTTTCAGAAAACAAATGGAAGTCTTATGTTTGTACCTTTCCTGTACCTAACACTTAAAATATGGTTTGTCTAATGTAAGTGGTTATATTGGAAAAGTAAACTGATTCTTTCTGCTTTGTTTTAAATACATCACCAACTCCTTTTACAGTTTTTGAAATGTTATGTAACAAAAGAATAAAATAGTAAAAAACAACAACTAAAAGTATACCCTTAACCTTTATCTTCCATGTCTGATACTGTTCACTCGTAGGTCAGATGTTAATGGTAAAGGTGTTCAGCTTATCCAGATAGAGAATGAATAATAGGGAAGACATGACAACAGTTACTGGAAATAATGACTAATGGTGAATAGCATTTGGAAGATGACATAATAAATTAATATATGCAATGGTAAATGACTATGCTTTAAATTCAGAGGTATGAATAAAGATGTACTGAATCACTATGGAAAGTATGAACATATAATAAATTGTAATTCAGAGAATGTATTTATCAAAGTCACTCCAAATATAAGGCAAACAGTGTACTGTTTGTGGATTAAAGACCATTGAAAGTAATTTTTGATGGGTATTTAATTTATGGAAGACCACACAATCCAAAAACAAATTCAAAATACCCTCCAAAAGGAAGACAATGATTTCAATGCCCTCTTAAAAGACTACTGAATGACACGAGTGCTGTGACCAAAACGAGCCAACCTAACGGCCAGCTTTATGAACGAATGATGATAATTTCATTTATAATTATAAATTGTTATTAGCAGACACAAAAAACTTTAATTTGTTCTGTCACTAGTAATATCTCAAATATATAACAAGTGTTTCTTCACAAAATTTTATGATATGTCATACTGGATATTACTGACATGCAACAATTTCTATAATATGGAAGTGCACATGAACATAAAAAGCCTGCATTCTTTGCTATAACCCGTTAGTGATCACGACCCTTTGTTGCAAACTAGTATGTACTGCTGATCACAAAGAACATGCCCACACAGTATTCTTCAGAGCTGTGTAACTGCACTGCTTCACATGGAAATCTTGAACCTTAATGGATCAGATTTTATTTTTACCAATTATAAGTTTTACATATGAAAATGTTTGTGCAAAACATTCTCCACCATTTAATGCATGCCATGTGAAATGTTTCACATGAAGTTTTTAAGAACAGCAAGAGAAGATACTACCATTAATTATAATAATTTAATACTAGTATTACTGCCTGATCAGTTTAGTTCAATGCACTTTAACAATTAAAATTTATTTCCTCAAAATCCATTGTCATATTCCCCCTCCCATCTCCATCTTGAATCTTTACAGTAGGTACCTTCCAAGAAGTTTTTCCACCAGATTATACATCTATATAGTGTCCACACATAAGCATTAAGTCAAACAATGTTAAAAAATTGTACCAACTATGTGATGCAAAAATTATTAAAGATAACAGCAAAGTTATCTCTATGTTTAATTAAGCAACAAAACATCAAGATATAAGGGAAGTGAATCTATAGTTCCATGCACTCTAAACCTTAGCACTACCAAATGTAGGTGAGTTGTTAGTGTTTTACCACTGGGGAATGAGCCTCCAATATACATTCGAAAAGTAAATTTGTGGGCCCCAGGGGTAGTCATTACTCTTATAAACAGGTAGATATTCATAACCCCTAAACAAATATATTGAAAAAGCAGTTTGACTTGAAAATATAAACCATACTATCAGTAAATAAAGTATGAAATATTGGGAAAATCATAATTTCTTTGAAATTGAGACTAAACTGATTATTTAGTATTTGTCATATTGGTGAGAGTGGAAGATACAGCAACTGGTAAACAAATGACTCTACAAAGTGGGACAACACACCCTCCCACAGAGCTATTTTTATCTATTGTAACACCTACAAGCACTGTAGTGAAGTCTGCAAAATGTAAGGTATGAGCACAGAAACATACACAAATTCTCATTTTATTACCAAAATAAAAATTCTGAAACATATGTATACATCACCTTGACTCTACTAATCAGAACTTCCAAAACCTTATATTAATTCCTCCAATTATGGCCATCTGAACTTGATTCAGTCTCCTTGACAAGAGTTACAGACCAGGACCAAAAGATGGGCACTCACAGGGTGGAATTAAGTTTAATGCCTATGGGTAGGTGACAATGGAGATAAAACCTGGTATAAGGGCCCTATTGCATAATACTGGCCATGAGACATGGTGTGAACCCACTATTTCCCACATTAATAAAGTTTAAATGTTGTCTGAAGGAAGAGAAGGGAGGCAAATGTGTACAGGTCCCAGCCTGTTTCAAACTCAGGATAATTTGACTGGGAGGGAGGTACTTTCTACTCAGTTATTCAATAAAAACTGGTGCATCTCAGTGTTTGAGCAGTGGTGAATAAAGGACACAGCCCCAACTGCAACTATGGCAATTCAAGTATAATGCAGAACAATCTTTGATCCCAAAACTTTACACCACAAATGACAAACTTCTGTCAATGCAAACAGTCCATTCACTCCTAAGTTCAGATATTAAATTCCATAGCTCTAGGTTAACATGTTTGATAACAATATACAAATTGGATAACACAAAATGGATGGTGCACCTATCACGGCAACAACCAAATAGAGTAATAACAATCTTCTATGACAAATCGTCTGATCCCTTACTGTGGTTAAGTACGCTTTCATAACGTTTATTCACCCTTCATGTCTTAATTTTACAGTCAGTTTCACGCAGAATAATTTCACAGACCTATCAAAGAGGTAACAGAACTGGTGCTAAATTATGGATGTCTGACAGGTATTACAAATCAGCTTACTGTATCTGTACCAAAAATCAATTTTAAAAACAAGATATAACAAACACAGAGGACATAAAATTTAGAAGAAAGTTAAGATAACATACATATGTTGTTTTAATTATTTTACTATAAAAGGACACATTGCTCCCCTCTGTTGTCCTCCCCCTCCTCCTACACTCAAAATGTCACAAGTATGGCATGATTGCTGATATTATCATCTTTCTGTTTCTAGTGTTATTGTTTTGTACATGAATACAGAAGACAAAAATATTGTACTGGAGGGGAGACCAAAAAATATATTCCACATATATATTTGGAGATCATATATTGCCAAACACAAATGCCCAATATACCACAAAACATAGTATGTAGTATTATAAATCAGAGAAAGGCACAACCAACTTTGCTTAAGTCGCCAAAGCTAATTCTTAAAAGCCACTCCATTTTCTTTGTATAATTATAATCCAGTTCAAACTGTATGGTAAGTTTTATAATATATACATATCTTGCCTTATATTTGGGTGAAAGCAGTCATTCAAATATTGATTAATTCTGTCAGCACCTGGCACAAACCAGTATTATTATTCTCTTGTATGTCTGCATTTGAACACAAAAATAAATGTCATAAATCTGTTGATGTTGGTCTTCTAGGCAGAAATCACATGTGAACATATAGGCAGATACCAACATTTCTGAGAAACATGTTTCTACCTTCAGGACTGAAGTGTCCATGACGTTGCTAACCAGAAGACAAGCATCATCTGCACTGACATAATAACCTCAAATATTAAGTTACACACCTGCTTTCCATAATCATGTCCAGTATCTACCATGGATAAATACTGAACCTGCCAAACATATGTGAAACAAAAATCTCACAGGTTATAATTACGTAATATGACAATTAGTCACAACTAAACAATTCAAGAGCACAGTAACTGTAATGTGACCATAGAGTACAGCCATGTACTGGATGAAAAATTAAATTAGACTTGAGCAAAAATCCTTCACAAAGAAAAGTGTTTCTCAATCAGGTAAATGAAGGAAGTTCACAGGGATGTCCAAACACACTCTTGAGTTGCTAACAGTAGTTTAAAATATCCATAAGTTTAGCCTACCATGACAAAAGAAAATAGCAGGCTGTCTGCAAATTATGCAACTGACATTTTTTATTAAATATCTACATGATTTTTTCTGAGACTAAACTGTCTTATTTATAAAAATTAAATAGCATACATATATAATAAGCAACTGTTCCATTATAATAAAATCATGTGAATTAGAAAGTTCTTCATAAAACATTAGTATGATTTTATTTTCTTACAAACTTATTATTGGAAAGATCTAATTTTTTGAGATGCTTGTTATTGTGTTATTGGTACTCTGTTGTTGTTTGCATTAACTTATTTTCCTTTTCAAGCATGTAAGTTTCAAGAAGGTTAAGCAGTATAAATAAGTATTTCTCAAATACTGCAGTTAATCTTACAGGTGGTTCAGATGAGGTTATGATGTCATCCATTAAACATAGTTCTGATGCTGAATAACACATACAAATCTCACTAATAACCAATCAATATAACTCAGTTTGTCATAAAAACACCACCTGCCACTTCTTTTAAAAGGCACAAGAAATGAAAAGCCAGTTTTATCAAAGTTTAATTTAATAGAATTCTGTGGTTTTCTTTACTGTAACATATACTGAATTATCAACAATTTAGTGCTAATTTATTTGCTGTGTAGCAGACACATTTTAATTTTTAAGCACTGATAAGGAGGCTCAAATTTTAGTCACACCTTTGTGATACAATCATAATGTTCCATTGAACGCAGTGGCTAGAATTGTATTTTGGGCTCAAATTATATCCAAGTATTACTACAGTTTTGTAATAAAATCATAAGTTCCATTTTAATGATGCAGCTAAAACAGCAGCCTGGTTTAAAACTGTAGTTAGGTGCAAACACAGAAAATGTAGGATTTGATGTTCTTACAGTGAAGATGTCAATGATGGTCTTCTGGGTTGTATTGCCAAGTGGACTTTTAAGCAGATACTAATGTTTTGGAGATGTCATTACAAAACACTGGTATTAACCCAAAGTCTGCAGGATATTACAAACCACAAGACCAATTACTGAAAGCAATTGTAAATAGCAGACAACTAAGTACTGTTCATCTGACATTTCTGACAGTGCTAATATGCTTATGTTTTGATTCTTCTCATAATTTAATATTAGGCACTCTACTTAAATTAGTGAACACTTCCAAATTCAAGAACTATGTTATAATTATGTATATGTTTGATTCAAGAGCCATACTTTGATGGCAGGTAGGGTACTAGAAGAGAAAATGTTAATAGTATGCTGGGCTGTTTTCAGACATGCATAGCATTTCAAATCATACCCAAGCTCACAGTATAAAAATTACTTCCATAATGGGATGTGGTGCCATGTTGTCTGCTGGAAGTTTAGTGAAATTTCAGAGGTGGTCACTGCCTCCACCATCAGAGTTGGTAAACTTCTAAAAGACTACATGATGAAACATCCCATAAGACAGTCATCATCATGCTTCCCACTATGAGAATCTAAAATCTCACCATTTCCACACTGTTAAGTTACAAGGCAAACTGAATTTCTCCTCACCTGAATCAATGTTATGACTTCAGGAATGTTACAGTGACTAAGGACTTCAGTACGAAAATGTCTTCAGAAATATGACTAAGAAGTATATGTGGAGGTTGAGGAGAAACAGGAACACTTTCTAGGACATACATAACTACTGAAGGAATACTGAGAAACACTTTAATAAAACATTGGAAAACAAAGTCAGTGTGCTGAGTATGGCTTAACCCTTTGCGGTCCTATGTCGGACTGAGTCCGATATTGAAAAATCCGAGATCCGGTCCAATGTCAGACCGAGTTCGCCATGTGTTTTACGAATTTTATACGTGATCTGGAGTCGAGCTGAGGATAGCAGCATATTATTTAAGCCTTCATCTGTGCACTAGTGCTATCAAAGTTTTCCTGGTGATACTTTGTGAACCTTATAATAATGAATGGAGGCAGGAGGGAAACAATGTTTTATTGTGACACATGGCCGAGGAAGCAACGACTCTACCCTGAGTGTTTTGCCATATATCATACAGTGAAGAAATACTGTTAGGTATTCTGCTGTCATATTTACTTAGAATAGAAGTATTTTATATCTGATAAATTTATAAAACAAATATCTCATCTTCCTAGTAAGAAATTCTAATTTTTTAAATTATATTTGATGCATAGAGCAATCTGCCACTGATATAGGCACATTCATTTTCTTCTTATCAAGCATTCTTTATGTATAGTGACTTCATCTGTTACACTTTGCATTCTGTTTCAATTTTATGGTGTTGAACTTGATCTAGAACTTACGAACACAAAAAGCTTGAAAGGAAGCATTGCTCTAAGATTATGAAATCCAATGCAATGTTAAGATGTCGCCAAAGTCATATCTATGGACTTGGTCTTGCTTTATTCACTACCGAATGACAGCAAGCAGAAAGGCACCATTACTACACATCTCACTAGCGATAATGGTACAGTCTGTGAAAAATATTTCACAGTCGGTATTTAAACAGTAGGAACTGTGATCCTTTCAGAACATATTTTCACCATATTTAGCAAAGTTTCTTCTGCTTCATGCAAGTTATAAAAGAAAATTAAATCAGTTCATAACAGTAGCTGAATTTACATAGCTTAGTGGTATTTAAATAGACCAGCAAAGAGCTGTAATGGTATTTAAAAGGGACCGCAAAGGGTTAAATTATTTCCTCTGTCTATTATTTTTCCTTTCTAATAACTGATGATAACTTGGTGGAACAGATTATGCTATTATACAGTACAACAAGGTAATAACATAACTCTGCTCATGTAGCACGGTCATAAAGAAAATATGAATCACAGACTGCAATTTTCTTATTGCCAAGTTTCAAATCTAATGAACTTTGTGTGCTCTTTGTATCTATTCAATTTTTATCCAGCTTGTACCCCTTCAGGCCTTGTTCTTTTATTATATGATACACATTTATACAATGTTTTATGTACATTTTACTTTCTACTTTTGGTATCAAACACACCATCAGACATCAATAAGAAGAAATATGACATACATTTACAGTGTTATGCTACAAGATGTTGAAAATATTTACACACAGCAGCTGTGGACTATCACAAAAATAGATAAATATTGGAAGAGGGTCACTGTTTTCAGATGAAAATACTGTATGGCACAATGAACTCAATGTTGTAGCTGTAGGCCTGGTTCACTATTGTTACTAGCAGTTTGTGTTACTGTTGACTGTTACAGATCTTAACATATATGGTCTGCTGTTACTTACAATTATTAAAACTATTATTTGTATATTTTCACTTTGTTGTGGGTGTTGGCTGGCCGACAGGTGTTATTGATGTAGACCCATCCCGTGGCAGACCCAAGAAGCTGCCTCCAGGCTGAGCATACCGCAGATTGTTGTGATGGCTCATCAAGTCTTTGTACAGCTGCAGCTGTTCTGCAGATGGTGCAAATAAGGGTGGAGCTGCTGCCACCTGCAGCGGAGAAAGGAAGGCAGCAGCCACATTGGGAGGATAAAGCCCATGTGAACCATATAGTGCTGAGTAATACATTGGATCCAGCAAGGGAAGGTGATATGGGGATGGACTCTTTGATGCAGAACTTCCTCCACCACTTCCAGATATTGGTGACAGCTGAGGGAGATAACCAGGAAAAACAGGGGAGCCTGTAGGAAGGTAAGACATTGAGCTTGAAGTGGGGGTAGCACACTGAGGTGATGGAGGATTGGTGCTTGGTTTCTGTTGTCGGGATCGTGACCCATCACTTGTTATGGTTTTGCGAACGCTTACTGAGGTGGATGACAGGTACGGGTTTGGAATCACAAGCTGAGCACTGCTACTGGTATGACTGCTATTCCGCTGGGGGGGGATGTGCGTAATCGAAAGAGAGTTGTGCTTCCCATTCTCATTTCTGGAAACAGGACGATTTGATGGTGCAGGTCTGATGCTGAGAGACTTCCTGTGGTGCTGCAAGGTCCTCTGTTGTTGTAGTAGCATTTGTTGCTGTCTCTGTTGCAATGTAGGTGATGGTTTTGGAACATCCACAACTGTTATTTCCAAGTTAGAGCCTACCACTGCTCGTCCATCTACAATGGGGAATGGAGATACACCATTGGTTTTGTGAGCTGATCTGATGGGATTTCTTGCACTAACATGAGGAGGAACAACACTTGTTACACGGCTTATGCTTACTGTAGGTTTACGAGGATGAGAAACCCGCAGATCCAGGACTTCACCACCTGAGGGCACAGATTTAACAACGCTCCGCCTGGAATACAATAAATTCAGTGGTGATTCAATACTATCTTTTGGATTTCCATATACAGTGGACTCTGAGTGGGCATATATGGAGCGTGACTGAGTTACTCTTGGTGGTACCCACTCATCAGCAGTACTGCTAGGACTAGGGGTTGAAGAATGGACTTGTGACAGGCTTCCAGTATACAAATGCTGCAGGGCTGGATGTTTCAAGTCATGTACAATGACTTGTGAATGATGAAGAATGGGTGGCTCACAGTCAGCAGTTGGGGAAGGAGTTGAAGCAGCTGAGTTTGACTCTGTTGGAGGTGACCCTAACATGTGGGTTACATCAGGAGTCACAGTGATGGAAACCTGTCCCAGGACAGGACTTTGGACTGGAGCAGCATGCTGAATGACGGATGGCCGTCTGTCTGCAGTAATGGTAACTGACCCTATTGAAGCTGCTGAAGCCATTGCTGGTGGTGTTATGGCAGTCACTTCCAGCCCACCTTCTTTAAGGATCTCTAATTTGCGCTTCTTGAGTGCAGGTACAGGTGATGTTTTGATGACTTTTGCAGATGAATCTTGTTCAGAAACAAGGTCTATCAACTCAGGTGTAGGTTTCTCATTTGCACTTCCTTCACTTGATGGCTCCTGTTTCACTTCTACTACCAATCCATCCGTTAAATTTGACACAGGAATATTTTCTTTGTCTTTAGGACGTTGAGAGACTGCTGAATCTTGTACAGTCTTGTCTGATTTTGTTCTAACACTTCGTAAGGACGAAGTCTTGCCTTCAAGAACAATGGCCTTGTCCATTTGGCCTCCACTAGGTACAGCAATCTGAGAAAAAATTAAATGCTATGTGAATTCCTTCTGCACAACAAATTACTTCAGTCAGTCCATCACAGACAAAATGTGCCCTGATTTGGGAGGGAGGGGAGCAAAAAAACACAGGATGCAAAGCAGTACAATGAACATTTCATCTCAAATCATCTATAATAATCACTCAGAGTGAAAAGAATTTGTAAACTTCACAAGATGATAAATGCTGAATATTATGTTCACTTTCAATACATAAAGTATCTGAAGTATGAATTCATGAAAATAACACACCAACATGGAAGAACCATCATAATTTACTGGCTCTCTCAACCATTAAAACTGTTGTGTAAAAGTTTTGCAACCCATGCTTTCAAAAGCACTGTCCTAATGTAACAATGCACTGTATAAAAGGGTATACCTTATTGTCCTGAGCTGATGTTACAGTACAAGAAGGTGATTTCACATGACGCTCCACCTGTTCATGTGTTCCTGGTATTTTATCATTTTCACATTTGATAGACTTTGAACGGCGTCGTTCCTTGACTTCATCATTCTTCACACTCCGCTCATATGGAAGCAACAATCTATAAGGTTACAATGTATGATCTTTACCTTTTTGAGGATACTGATACATAATCTGATACAGAAATTATAATTAAAATGTAAAGAAAAAGTCCATAACATAACCAAGGACAGGATGGTTCAGCAGATGCTAAGAGAGAGAAAATAGCTGCCAAGAAATCAAAATATAAAGTGTGGAAAGACAGAAGAGGCTTATGACTTTTGTTCATCAGTCTGTACAAAACAGAAATAATGCTAGAAGAGACGAGACATATATGAATTGAACTCTACATAAACCTACCTGTAATACAGGAACACTAAAGAATGATATATAATTAAACCACTATTCAGTGTTTGCCACGGACCACAATTTCTGATAACTATAAGTTGTAAATATTATAAACGTGACATGCTTACTTTAACATTGTGAATGTCCCAACATTCATACTATTTACTATTTGCACCATTTAGTTATCATTAGGCATAAGAACATCTAATTAATAACAATACAGTAATAATGCTATAACCATATTTATTGTAAAAATCAGCACAAAGTCTACTGACACATATTTAAGTATTACTGAAATAAAGAAACTTAACCACATGATACATATTGTGCAAGTACCAGAACAAGGAACAATCTCAAAAAACAGTTTTGTATAACTGATCATTTATAGCATGCACTATTATACTAAATGCCTATTCAACACCTTTATCATTTGTGTAACATCAGGTTTGTTTTATGTTTAACACAATTAAAAATCAATTCAACCATTCCTAAAATGAAATCAAAGCCACCAGATCACAAAGCAAATTACATTCATAAAATCATTGCACAAGAACTAGGAACAATCTCGATAACCTTAGATTTGCACTACCAAACACTTAAGGCATGTACTATTACATCCAGACTTCAAGTATTTTATAATGTATTTATCACTTGCTTTACTTCAAGTTGCTTGATAAATGCAGTCTTCCTTCTGAAGTCATCACCTTTAAGAAAGAAATTCAAAAAGTATTAGTTTACCAACACATGTAAAACAACCAACAATAAAATATTTTATATAGAGTAATAATTCAAAGCAAAACAGAACTTTAACTCACCTAACTGTTTTACAAGCAGTCGATGATTCACAGCTGGGTAATTCACAGTCTCATGGTTAGGTTTCTTTTGACTCCCCCTAAATTCTTCAGTGTTGTTTCATTACGTTGTATGAAGTCACATACCACTCCACGGACTTAAATGCAACAGCGTTTCATCATGTAGGGACAGACGTTCTTACCTCTTCTTTTTCTTCTTCATCCTCACTTTTTGAATCCTTATTTCCCTGCCACTTTACAACATTAAGAAGCTATAAGCAATGACCTGCGTGTCACAGTTTACAAATTCTTGAATAATCCATATGTGTATGTCTTCACCCACAATATTATCATTAACTTGCTCAACATGTCCACTTCTGCATCTTCTTTGGCCATACACACTGGTTATAAATAGCACCGTCCACAGATTGGGAGTTGGCGAGACTGTAGTGGTGGGTGAACAGGTAGCCTTGAGAATTCTACCACCATTTCTGTTTAACATCAGTTTTTGCTTGAGTTGTACAGCACAGACATTCATTTTGTTATACCAATGCTTATTTACAGTTGTTCTGGCTTGAGTAATAGTGACAGGCAGATGAGTAGAACTACCTCGCTATCTTTCAATGTATGCAACAGTAGTTGCACTTCCAGCAAAGCAGAAGCTGTCATGCGCATTGCCTGAAGAACATAAATTTTCATACTGTCATTCTTTCGCATGTCCATGTGTACCAAAAGTGCCAAATCGATTTCCTGTACCTTCTTTTCATGGCATAAATTACACCAAATTCCAGAATATACAACTGACTAGTACAGTCTGCAAGGAAAAATCACTGTTACATTCTTCGGGGATGCTGGACACCTGCCCACGGACAAGCACTTAATGAACAGAATACAGAGAGGCCTCCATTTCTGCATTAAATGCTCTCAGACATAACAGAAATGATTCTTATGTGTTCCACACATTGCTACTGCTTTTGCAGTTATGCATCATGATTTTCATGTGCTTAAAGCTCCTTGGTTTTACATTCTTCCCTATAAATACGCATTTTATTTTTTTTGTATCCAGATTATCTACATGGACCACAGAAACAAGCTTGTGCTCTGTTTTCTGTGTTAACAGGATTCTCCGCAAACATCCTGTCTGGGAGTAACAGAGGAAAAATCCTGTTCCATGTGCACTGAAGAGTATATTTCAACAAGTCTTGGTAATCGCTCATCTTTCCAGTAACCCTGCTTTGGAATATACATTCTTCCTTTCCCTACAAATGACACTGCTCCAAATGTTTAGAAAAACATTGCTACCCAGTCAACAATTTTACACCATAAAATTATTGGTGCATTAAGTGGCAGATATCTTTAATGCATTCTCCCTCAAAACTGTGCCTTCAACTGGTAATTTCTCTGTGCATTTTTGTAGATATCATTCAACTAACACATTCTTTATTTCTCTGTCTGGTGAAGATTCCCCTCATCTTCTTTGCTTCTTTCCCATGTCTTTGGGGTGTCTCTAAAATTACACCCTTCTTAATTACAGTAAAGTTCAGAGAAAAAACATACATCTTGAAACACTTTTTATGCGTGGATTTTTACCACTCCATAAACACAGTACAATATAATCGCCCAATCCATAGCATGCACGTGCTGAGAAATAGAAAGCCTGCACCCAGTATGATCAACAGGCAAAATACAATTTCCCGCAAAATATAATTTATTTTCAGTTTCATCCTGTCAAGCTTACTGGCATACAACTTTCTTTCTGGCACTAACAAAACTCATCATGACAGGAAGTGTAATTTCATGGATGAGCAATGTGAAAGGACCAAACATTATGCAGAAAAACCACTATACACTGGAACAATGTAAGCGGTAAATAAATACATTGTTAATATGTGGTTTAGGTCAGGAACATGGTAAACAGGCACTGCAAGAGTGAAAACTCTACATGCAGGAAAACTATAAAATGGTTTCACTGCAAGAGTAAAGCATAATAAATCATCTAATAACAGTATAACTGTATGAAGATTTTATAACTTTTTCCACTTTTGGCATAGTCTTGATAACAAGCGTAGTATTTCAGATGAATGATAATACCCACCTTTCAGCGACAAGAGAATTCTGTTTATTATTCAAATTAACGTTTTATACCTGTTTCTTAAACAAAGGTATTACTTTTATAACATCTGCTTAATAATAAACATATAAAGAATGGAAATCTATTATATAAATAACTACTACCTAAAATTACATTAAAAATAAAATGCGTGTTTTACCGTTCATAATGTCGTCGTGTGCAGGTGGCAGCACTAGTACTACCCTGATGCCCTCCTAGGTCATCATAAATAGGCTTCCACATGCGATTGGCTGTGACAACATTGTAGCCACCTAACTTTTGAACTTTACTGAAGAATGCAAACAAGTCAACTGAAAAACAAACAGAATACTTAGCCATGTCTTGTAAACCACTGGTACAAGAATCAAAAAACTGCCAAACAGAACAAAAGCCCTAAGACAAAGTGTGTTGATTATCCCTTTTTATTGCTTGACTGCTACATGCTTCTGTAGAAGTGCACTGGTTTCCATGCCACCCACATTATTCACTATTGTGTACGCATGACACACAAACTGCCTTACTACACGAATATACCGCTCAAACTGATCAGGTTAAGTGGCTAAGTAACTTAATGCCACCTGTAGAAGAGTTATAGAACCTTAAAATGGACCAAAAACATTTCTCTATCTCCCTTGAGTCTGAAAAACAGGCTTGTCACTGGACAGTGGTAAACACGGCAGCCATACATAGTGTCAATGACAGTGCATATAGTGAAAAAGATGTCTACAAGCCTTCTCAGTCATATTTACAATCATGTGGTAGCATAAAAATAAGACGCATGCATTAAAAAAACAGTAATACAAATAAACTAATAATGGCAAAAATACTCGGCACACAGCATTAAAGCAGCTTGTAAAATTAGCATTTAAAGGGTTAAATAATGAAATATTTATTCGCACTTTGAACTTCATTCAACTGTGACTCCAATGCTGTTAAATTTCCTTTTATTCAAGATGATGTTGAAAAACTTGTTTCTTTACTTCTTATGGCTCAGTACTTTCTTATCCCTAGTCTTTATCTTCACAACTTCTTGCTATTTAAGAGTTTTAAAACCCGTTGCATGCCATTCTCCGACGAACATACATATGGAACAAATGACATGCAATTCTCCTGAATTTTTATTTGAATTCCCTTTTTTCAATTTAAACTGTTCACATAAGAAACAAATTACAGTTGCATAACCAAACAGTACAGAAACCAGAAAGTGACAAGCAGAAACAGTCATAACTTCACACATGCACATGCGCACGTGTGCGTGCGCACAACTTGAATGTAGTTGGTATTAAAATGATAGTTATATTGACAGCCTGAATTTTCACCTGCTCTCTGGTAAATGGTTTGCTCGTGTAGTTAAAAAACTAACCACATGATTCCAATGTGCAAGTAGAACATGTTCTTCCAAGAAAGAAACAAGGTTGTCAAGAGTGCATACAGAACATCCCTTCATGCTGAAGGGTTAGTCCCAGAGAACAAAAATAATACAATAATACAGACTAATAATGTGTAAATATATAATGTAATTATCAGATAATTTATATTATTAAATGTCTTTTTCTTTGTGAACTGTGGCAAATGTGAAACACATTATTACAGTTTCCACTGTTTTTTGATTAATTTTGTGTGCCAAAGTTTTTCTTCTTCTTACGCCAACGCAGTATTTCTCAACCTGCGATTCAAAGGCCGCATTTTGTTCGGCATCATATTACACATATTTTGGCACAGTTGCAAAAATGACTACTTCAGAACTGTGGTTATTATAATTTCTCATTTCTTTTAGCAACTAAACAATTCTGTGTTAAACATTACTCCTTTTCAGCACAGAAGTCTTGCCACTTATGTCGATTACAATTGCTTTATTTCCTGTCAAATATTAAGCAGCATTATAAAAAATTCTAATAAATTATTTCATATGATATGCATAATTTATAATTGTGAATTTCCAAAGTGAATGATGATGAAGCTCTTAATACCAAATAAAAATATTAATCTTTGTACTGTAAATTTGTACTTGTAATAATTACGTTTATAAAATTTTATTCGTGCCAGAAATGTCTGACAAAATGACATAACACTGCAGTTCCCATATTCAAGGAGACAGCAACTATGGTATTTGCTGAAACCGCGCTGTTGGAAAACCTACGGCATATGACGCAGTTCATCCCTGAAAGATGGAGTTTTTTACTGAACTGCTGCTGTGAAAACTTAAGATCAAGAATTAACTCACTTTCTTTAAACCCTAGATGAGGAACTCTTCCTATTGGTGTCTGCCTCATCTTCATAAATCGATGCAACTTCACTAAGAATTCCTTCTCCTCAGGACTAGCATTTACTCTGCTGCTTCGTCTCGGCTGGACCAAATTGTTGCAACGTAGGCCATTTCTTCCACCACCACTGACTGCTGGTTTGCTCTGTAAGAAAACATAAAAAATCTGCATAAACCAAAAAAAGTAATCTACTTGCAGAGAATGTCACACATATAATGAGGTCTTCACAATGAAGTCTTCTCAGGTGATCAGCTGTATCAGCACGAAATGAGTTTCCAGTGTTTCAGACACTGTCTCCGCCTACACTATCATGGACTGACATGATCACTGATACAGCTGTCCACTGTGTACACACATACACACACACACAGTTGGCTCTCGCAGCCAGGTGTCTCACAAGACAGGAAACAGTTGTCACAGTCAGGCATTCGTTTATCCTACCTGGGGCCATATTAACCTGAAATATTACTGTTTACCCTTCCTTCCATTGGTCCTTCACCAATAACTCTTAGTACATTATGTAAATGTAACAAATTAATTTCTTTTTCTGTAGTCCAAAACGTTGGTAAATTGGTAATGCAGCATTACGATCTTCTTGAACAAAGACTTGTGACATGTTTGGAATTAAAAGTTACCTTTATGGTGGAGGACACAGTTGACAAAGAGGATTCTTCAGACTCATTGGATTCTGAACCTCCAGGAGACAAACTTCGCTTTTTACGTTTCCTCCGAGGCCGTCCTTTCAGATTTGGAGCTGAAATACAGAAACACACGGATAAACTTGCATATCCTGCCCAATAAGTAAAATTTTGCTGCAACTACCTTGTCATACTTAAAATTATTCATTGTCAAGACTTTTTCCATTGTCGGAGGCTGGTTCTGTCTATGTCTCCAGGTGAGAGGTGCCTACTCTGTCGGGCCCCTTAGACAAGGCTAGTCTCTGTTACTGGTTGTTACATCATGTAGTCTGGTAGAATTTTGCCGATGTTTCTGAGGTGCTTGCTGCGAATCGCCGGAATATGATGGAGGAAGCAAGAACAGCGAAAAAGTCGGTATACTTCTACTAGGCAACATGGTGAAGCAACCCTAGAAGACAGCCATATTCATGCTTGCCCTTTGAGAAACTCAAATCTCACTACACTCAAATCTGTTTCAAAATTGTTATTTATGTATGAGGTCTAACATAACCGAATAGCCACAACTCTGAAAATAACTTTAGATCCCCAAAAAACTGTAAAGTAAGCCCAAGAGACACATCATAATCTCAAATTTACGACATGACATAAAATTTGGACTGAAACTACAACGGATATTTCTTCTTTCCCACGGCAAAACGTAACACTACACTAAATTTAAGTAAGAGACAAATACAACCTTCAAAGGCTACATACAAAATCATGCTTCCTTACACTTGTCAGCCTCGCAATTACAGTGTATTACGCGCAATTCTGACAGAGAAATGCGAATTTTCAAACAGTCGCACATTATCTGGGACAAAAACAATAACCAGTTTCATGTCGTCTCTTTCAGTCGCATTGGTAACGCACGACTGAAGCTCCCCCCCCCCCCCCCCCCCACGAGGAAAATCGCAAGAGCGTGAGAAACTCTCACGCATGTGATGCGCCATCCATCACACACGACTTCGAAATCGCTAGGACACCTATCGTAATCATTAAAATCTTCAAAGTAGGAAGCGAATTTCGTATGGGTTTATGTTTATCAGATTATCCATCCACTCTGAGTCGACGTTTCGTATTCGAGATGTCCAGAATTCGATTTTCGATCCGGAGGACCTCAATGGGGTCTCGTGGCTCTCACGATCTCTCTAGGGAAATTCTGGCGGTGACAATCTTTTAATTAAATATTCTTCAGTCTATACATACTATAATTATTATATTTACTATGCAGGACTTCACTATGATAATCCTTTGGAGTTAATTAATACAAAATTACTCGGTGTGTAGACTGAACAACATTCCACAGACTCATTCAACGCAATTATGCTGTATTGAATGAACTGTATTAACCTAATTGGATCATTAATCTAATCTATTAATATTACTGTTCAGCTGTAAAAAAAAACTGAATAACTCACCAAGGTGGTTGCAGAGCAGTTCGTGGCCCTCTAGGTCGGGGTAATCGAAGGTATCTTTGCAGAAGAGGATGTGGGTGTTACGACAGGGCACCACGAAGCCCCCTAGGGCCACTACCAGAGTGTTCTTAAGCCACTTGTTGGCGACGCCTTCAAGTCTCTTCACGACACCTCGGTATCGACAGTACCTCGGGAAACTAAGCACCACTACCGCGGAAACTTCTGGGTCGAAGTCATCAGCTGTGAACACCAAGTGGAACATGTAGCACTCTTCAACAAATAATCATTACGATGAACAAACCAAGGGTGGTGAGATTGGCGTGGCATGTAGCACTTGCAGGAAGGTGAAGATTACATACAGGTTTTGGGTTTCGATCGGAAAACCTATAGATGCGAGGATAATATTAAAAATCTCGCCTTGTTTATAACTTTGCCTAGGGCCTTGTTCTTATGATCTCCGTTTACCCAGTCTTCGTCGGTTAAATTCCTACCGCATGTTAAGTAGATCCTCATTAGTTATGAGACTGTTAAATGGCGAGCTGCAAATTTTCTTTCTTACCTATTTGTTCCCTTTCTTTAAGGATGTCCTGGAAGTCTAGGGCACTGTCGATTAGCATCTTGCTGTGTGACTTTATGTCCTCGCTGATGGATGTCTGGAGCAGACATTCTCCCTCCCACACAGCCTCAAGACCCCGGCACCACGAGACATCTTCCACGATCCGATCCAGCAAGTCCTCAACCCGCAAAACAACCTTCTCGGAGATCGCCAGAACCTCGTCCTGCAACGAGTTACGATTAATTTTTGTGTATCGATAACGACAAAGTCCTGGAAGTGGGAGGAACTGTAGGGTGTTGGCCGATTGGGTGCACTGGTTTAGAAAGGCAAGTCGTGCCTCTGGAATATACCTGTATGTTCAAACACACAAAAGCCGCTGGTAATAAAATCACATGGGAAGAGACAATTACAGGCACCAAGTAGTGACGAATCCTGGTCTAGAAGCCAGGTCGTGCGGAAATGCAAAATTATTACCTCGCCCAACAATCGCAACGCAATTCTATTTAATAATAATATTATGCCGCTGTTTGTGTTACATATTTAGTCCAGCAGCACACTGCTATCCAAACTGGATCATTCACCACTGTCGCAAATGAGAAGATGGTTGAAATTAAACACATCTTAGAGAAGTGGTGTGTGAATTTGTTGTGATGGTGATAAACCACCAGGTTCCATAAGAACAGTGAACTCTTTATTTGCAGATTAAACAGAATAGGCCATTTAAGAATGCGGAGTATCTATATAACCTATTTTGACTCCATCACATTATTCCCACTAAGAACAAAGTTCGTTTCGTTGGCACTACAAGCGCTGCGATCTCATGCTGTACACCAGCGCTTGGAGCAGATAATTTTGGAACTTCATGATTCACTTAATGACGTCATTTCCTTGATTATAATATACTGGTAACGCCTCTATTCTGTCCCTCTTTGCGAGGTAAATTTGATTACACACAAACAGTAGAAGGACCATTTAAATTTTAAACTGGAGCGAACAATGCGAAGTTTCATTAAATTCTAAATGTGTAATGAGAATTAAACATAATAAAACAAGTATGAGAACTGGAATAAAACAGAACATATAACACGTCTATCGATGGACATTTTTTATGTTGTAACATGAAAAGATGTTAATGAATGTTTAAAATTGCACATATATATTACGGTATAAATATGCAGTCAATAAACCAGTTTCTTGTAATTGTTGAAGACGCATGAAAAATTTCAGAGTCAAACCAGCAAGGCACGGCGAGTTTCAAATGATTTTATCCTCCTGCCATGTTGGTTGAAGAACGTTCATTAATTTCATACACGTATATGAGCTATGTATCTGATAAATGGAATATCGCATACACAAGCTTTACACTTCCTATCTGCATATAAATATAAACTTCGTATATTAAATTCGCTGTTTGTATAAAATGGCGTTCTTGGCTGTTCGAATATTTTGTGTGTAACACATCAGTACGACCGTGCCTTTAGACAAGGATGGAAAATCCTTCACCACACTAACGCTGAGAAAAACGACCCAAAGTAAACGCTCTTAACAACACAGTCACTTCTTTAAGCAGTTTAATAAATCGTTATATTCTGCTATACAAAGTAAAACACACGATACAATTATGGATTCCTCTCAACAAATCCATTCTTCTAAAACATGACGAAAAGCTGTACCCTTACAAATCGAAGTTCGTGTAAATAATATTTACAGACGTAGTCTCTGCAGCAAAGGAAACACAACACCTCTCCATTACAATGATAAAATCGTAAACGCTATTTGGGGAAACAAGCCCTATTTAGTCTGAAAATCACAGGAAGCTCATAAATACGCTCTGTTGGCAAAATGAAATGCAGAATTACGGATTATTATAACAGGTGGCACACAGTTACCACTGGCATTTAAAGAAATTACTGACTTATCCTGATATAAAACCTGTCCGTACTGTGAACTGAATAACAGTTAGTGTAACTGCTTGAATAGCTCTACATAGCCTTCGCAAGAATAGGCTATTGTGGTCATTAATTTATTTCTAGCAACATGGCGGTCTCCTTGCCAAGGACATGGACACGATCAGAGATGGATGTACAGTACGAGAAATCAAAGGAGACTTGTATGAGCAACAGTAATCAGTAGTGCTGAGAGATGGATCTTACCTCTAGTTACGATTCGACTTTTGTTATTTAACAGTAATTGGTAACTAGTAACAAGTTATAAAGAACTGAATTATGCCGTTTCTTTGTCCTACTGTTACTTTCTCACTCTTATGTCAAAATATTCTCGTTAGCTCCGTTTTTAAACATCCACGATCTACCTTTTATTTTAATGAGAGATGCCAGATGTCACATACATAGGCTTGCAAAATAGGCAAAACCGGTTCTGTATATTTTAACAATTTACTAAACGTCTCGCATACTAAATTTCACCAAATCCAGTAATAAGCTCAGGAGGTCGAATGATGCGACACGGTTTTTAGGTTAGGTTTTCGTTTTACACACGTAAGAATAATGAAGGTTAACATTCAACGTTTTTCTTGGGAACAAAATAATTAATGTTAACAACACATATTCCAATTCATACCATATGCTGCAGTGTCCCTAAGCGTTTTAAGTCACTACGTGTTTGTTACTTAACGACGCTATAACAAATCAACAGATTGCGTACTGGAAAATGGACAGAGGACTACGACGCAATTCGAAGTACGGTAATCCCTCGTCTAACGCGGAGGATACGTTCCTCGGTGAATCCGCCCGGGGCAAACTCAATATTTTATATTAATGGGGATACGGGAACGCGGGAGTGGAAAGTCAAAGAAAATAAATCTTAAATGTACTACATGACATTTATTTATATACAAACTGTGTAATATAATAAAATATCATCGGAAAGTTAAGCGTACAAGTTTATTATAGAAGTTCTTCCATACGCAAAAACTAAGCTGTCTTTAGCTTTATAAACAGCAGCAGTGGTATGCAACTACAGCGTGTTTGGCAGACCGCGTATAATCGGATTTTCCGCGTTCGTCAAATAATTGTTCCCAAGTATTTTCAAGCGTATAATCGAATTCGCGTTGGACACACCCGCGTTGGAAGAGGGTTTACTGTACTAATACCCTGACATTTTCATGCAAGTTCTGAGAGAAGCCACAAAATACCTCGATCAGAGACTGTTATGCACTGGCTGAAATTCAGACAGGCTACCAGAAATTTACCATGAAGTGTGAAATAGTGATCGCTCTTCTATATTACACATTCATAATATTTCTATAAATGTCTCTCACTGAGATTCGATCGTTGCTCGACAAAATCCTCAAATCACAATTCCGAAATCGGTACTTGAAAGAATAAAACACAACAATAACTCGTGATCTGCAATTACGTTATTCCGCTACCGAGTGAATTTTTGTAATTTGGTCCCTTAGTCTGTTCACGATGGTGAAATCGACCGTCAACCAATTTTATATTACGACAAGGCTGGGTTTCACTTACAGGTGACGTGCGTTCACGGAACAGCATATACTGGATGGAGTAAGCATACTCCGAGACAGAAACACGAGGTTCGAGGACACTACGCCAACGTCAACCCGCGTCCCCCTTATTCACGCATAAGTGTTAAACAAAAAGTTTAGAATTAAAATATTCAAAAATATTTAAAAAGTGAGACAATTTCCCCGCTCCCCACGAACTTCGCCGTGTGAATGTACAATTTTCACAGAAGTTCCAGAAAGAGTCTGGGACAACGGAGACCATTCCCAGAATCTGCTGTATTTGGAACCAAGTTTTATTTTGAATGTGTTTGGGCTGTACGTTTATCCGATCCGCTAACACAACAACAGTCAACTCTTTTTCGGTGGCAGGAAACTAGAAAAAACTTGAAATTTATACTGGGCAAAGTATTAATCTTTCACAAAATGCTAACTAAAATCATTCGATTACGTTAAGACATTTTCCAAAACAATGTTTCGGTACACAAAGAATGAATAGGCCTATACGTCATTTTCTTACAAAATTTCACTGTTATTTACACCCCAACTATGACATATAATCAAAATCCAAACATTTAGCACTTCTCGGCTCTAGGTAGAGCGACAATCACGTTTTCTGCAATCAGTGACTTAACAAAAATTATGAAAATTTCCAAATTCTCAAGAGCACCCACAAACCCATTCAAGTGTGCCAAGCTGTCAAAGGGCATAAGCGGTAGTAGTTCGAATCTCCTAGGTCCTTGCTGTCTCCATCATCAGCGATACGATAAGATACAGAAACCACTCATCGCCCTGATGATGGAGGCAACATGGGCCTCTGACACGTTGATAAACTTCTACCAGACTACACGGCGCTTCAACCGATAACACAGCCATCCTGGTGCAAAAGAAGTGCTGTGTGTAGACATATTTCGACATACGAAGCACGAGGCCTTTCGCAGGCACGGACAACGTGAAGACCTGGACACTGAATAGTTTCACATTGCACAGACTAGTAACAGATAAAGATGGATCAAAGCCACTTATTTTTAACAACAATATCAGACACATCTTCTAGTAGAAAAGTAAAATAACTGCAATCTCCAACAGCCCTGACCCCGGCTGAGACAGGCGGGCGGGGTCTGTCTTTTGTTTGTCACTGGCAGAACCAGCATGGCAGTAAATGTGATATCTTATCTCCACAGGAACACGACAGCCCTACAGTTTTTATCTACAAGAAATGCATTTCAAGTCCAGCATTCGCATCCCTGGCAACTGCTCATTGCATACCAAGAAACAGATACTTATTTTCAAACAATGCAGTAAACTGAAGAAGGTGGCTGTCTTCTGGGTGTAGTCTGGTAGAAGTTTATCAACGTTTCAGAGGTCCATGCTGCCTCCATCAACAAGGCGATGAGTCGCTTCTACCAGATTACACGGAGCTACACCCCTGAAGACAGCCATCTTCCGACTAACCGCCGTGAAAACCTCAAATCTTACAAATGCAGTAAATTGACTGTTCCTAAAATGTAACAAAGTTTTAACAGAAAACGTTAAAAGATGTTTCCTGAAATCTACTGTCGTGAAACAACACAATCATTGTGATACGTTTCTGCATGTGATTCTGACCATCAACTGGCATTATACAAGACTGGATGCAGGACGGTAATACTGAAGGAGGGTTTCGGGTTCGATTTCAACCGGTTACAGAGGACAAAATCACTTTTTAAACACTTAGAAAAGATCAGATATTCTGCACATCCAGAAACAGGCTAAATGAACAGAGTACAATCGGTTATAAATCAGCTATTTATATAAATCAAGAAAACTCCTGATTTAATCAGCACAGAGTTTGATACAGCACGCAAAAGAAACTACGAGTAGTTTGGATATTTAAACTTGCATTTATCCAAAACCTACAATAAAGTCGGTACAGGTAACACCTGTATGATACGCTGTGTATTCAAACTGGTGTAGAACAAGAAGTTGCTTTGTCACTGTTGTTCTTCAACTCTCCTTTTGAATGTCATTAGAAAGGTTACAGAAAATTGAGTTAAAGGAACTGAAAAAGACGACAGAGATTCTGGTCTGTGCTGACAACGTTAATTTACTGTGCGAAAACATAAATATCATAAAGAAAGGCACACAAGTCCTGTCACGTGCTAACGAGGATCCAGAAATGAACACACACTGCAGGACAAAATCATAACCCAAAGTTAGTTAATACATTCTTCAAAAATGTGTCAAAGTTCAAATATTTGGGAAGGAAGTTAGGCCTAAAAACCAAATTACACCCAGGAAGAAATTAAAACCATATTAAATTCGGGGATTGTTTGCTACCACGAATTTCAGAATAAACTGTCTTGGTCTGCTAAACAGAAATTCGAAGATTAAAACACGGCCCTACAAAACCACAATTATACCTGCGACAGGAAAATGGATTAAAATGCATAACGAGCAGCTTCACAAGTTCTTCACCAAATAGTGTCAGGATAATGAAAACAAGAAAGATGAGATGGGTGACAGATAAGAAATGCATCAAGATTTTGATCGGAGTACCTGAAGGATAAACACAGCTCGGAGGTCTTAGACCTAAGCCTAGATGAAAGGATAGCATTTATATGTATCTTAAGGAAACAGTGTGGGAGGCTGTGGAATGGATTCATCTGGCTCAGGATAGAGACCGCTGGCACGCTGCTGTGAGCAAGACAACGTACCCTCGAATTTCGGGCGGAAATTTCTCGACTAGGTGAATGACTAACACTTTGTTTAAGAGTACTTTGTTCCTGCTACTTATTTAGAAAATAAATGTTCTATGAGGAAAAATTAATCTTTGTGTTTTCAGAATATTAAATTAAATCTAAGAAGCAAGAAGAATGTAGAATGCATTATGATCAACTCCACAGTGTTCCATTTAATAAAATATTGCATAAGGGTTTTCAAATTAAAGAGATTAAAAGAGACTGTGCGTTTAGCATAAATGGGGATATTAAATCATCTTAATGGGAAAAAACTTAGAATTTATAACTCTGAGACGCGGGCGTAAATAAGAGTATAATATTAAAATGCATCTTAAATATGGTTCGAGGACGTGGAATGGATTCAACTAGCTCATAAAGGATGCAGTGGCGGGTTCTTGGTGAACACGTTAATAATATTTCGTTTCCATAAAACGCGGGAAATTTCTCGGCCACCTTATGGATTATCACATGACTAAGAATGACTTTACTGTAATGGGATCGTTGCAATACTTTGAACTTTATTCTTAATTATTCCTGTTACTTATCACTTCACACAACTGTGACGTGTGGGTTTATGCGTGAGAATGCATCCAAACAATTTGAGCTATGAAGCCGGCCTACATATTTTACCTCCAGAACATAACACCTGCGAATTTCTTGAATGGAAAACAATCCTGCTTGAACTCTGGCCTTAGCTGGGAATGCTATTCTTTTACGACTGAGCGTGTTGTGTTCCAAAGCTAGCTTTGTAGTTTCTAGTTGGTGACAGACCTCCTGCTTACACACAGACAGTACGAAAAATCTTACATCGTGGGAAACTACAACATATGTTCAATGCGCTGTAGGCATATATCGGGTTCAAAACATGTGTCTGCAGGAATGCTTGCATCAGGTGGACATCGACGTGAACACGTGCTTCAGTAATACTGTACGTTCATGAAGATGATGTGTCCTAAGGGGCACTTAACCCGCTCCCGGTTGACATCTTCTGTGAGACCTGTGGGCATTTTCCTAATAAAATAATTTTGTTTTGATATTTCATTAAAGTCTCCAAAACATATCGTCGTTGAAACCCATCCTGAACTGACTTCGGTCCATTTAGCGTTTTCACAAAACCTAATAACTAAAATCGTAGGATTTGATGTCAAGCTATAAGTAACCGAGATTCTAAGATACTGTACGTTTATAAATATCAGCAAGGGATAAAACTATCAAACTGAAGAGAGAAACCAGAGTCTTTGCTGTTAGGGACAGCACTTTAAATTTAAACAAAGTCGCAAACTATTTAAATAAATTAAACTATGCTAGACGCTGCTATCCAATGGCACAAATCCAAATAGCAGCTTTAAAACAGTCTTGCGTCGGAACGGTAAAATATGTTCGTCCTAAAATGTCTGGACGTTTATTTATTTAGTTACTGTTCCAATATTCGAAATAACTGTCCAGAGAATCTGAAAATGTAACAACGTGAGCACCTAATCGAGATAATTAACTTAATGCACCTCGCTTGTATTTCGGAAATACGCTGTTTGAATACCGGACTCAAACCAGACGTGGGTTTCCTCATTCCCTACAAGCAGTGATTTAAAATTGTCGAAGACCGCTTCCTTCACAGTTCAATCCATTTCATCAGACACTAAATAAACTTTCAGTTGATTCACCGTCTTAAAATAAACTAGTAACAAACAAATAAGTGAAGGAATGAGGAGAGAGATTACTTTTAGAGCTTTGTTGTTGAAACTCAGGGTTTTTATGAACGTTCAAGCCGTGCCCATGTCACAAGCCCGTTCACAACCCCACCTGTAGTCTCCAATTGTAGTTTTAAGGCTGGTTCACACCATGAGACAGGACACGGTCATGTCATTTCACACCAAATATAAAAATTGTCCTTTCAGTAGTAATCCTACGGGCAGAACAAAAGCATTAGCACTGGAAGGCGGGTCCCGGTCAGGTTTTGGGACAGGACACCTTGGGTTACTCAGGAAGGCAACTTTAGTCCCGCACCGAAGCCTTCTGGTTGCTATCCCCGTTCCCGATGACGGCCGAAGTCACGTCGGTGGCGCGAAAACGAACCCAGCCTGACTTGGTGGATGACGCAGTGCTCTTGAGGAAATATTACTCGTTTCACGACGTCTCTGTGCCGTCATTCAAACAGTAAACACTTCGATATTACTCTTTCTCAATTTCTTAAAAACCGCTACCAAAATTAACAGTTCCACATCTGAACTGTCCAACATCCTGGTACATACATCGTGCCCATGTCCGTGTCCGGGCCGACAACCGACTTAACAGTACGAACCAGCCTTTATATGACGCCGAACGACCCAAACCTTTGGTTCCCTCTCCGTGACACTTATCAACGAGCGTCCAGGCGACTCAGTTTAATGCGCTTTCTCGTGTGGACGGTTTTGAGAACCCATGTGCTACAACGGTGTCGGTAAAACTGACGGCATTCACAAGGAGTCTGTCCACAAGAGTTACTAAAATTAATGTGACGTAAGCAGCCCGGTAGGCAAGTAACGCTGTGCGCATGTGCGACGCCCTTATTCCTGAGTGCAAAACATAGTCTTTAGTAGAAAGTATTTCTCACACGTGTCCGCTGCTTCCCGATGCTCCGCTCCGATGTACCGTTAGTCATTTATTTTGTTATTACTGTTATTTTATAACAGTTTTTATGTGAAAAGTGTTTGTGTTAAGTTCACATCAAATCAAAATAAGCACGACGTTTTTCCGTCCGCTAGTAACGCAGCACGTCTGACTGCATACGTCACGGGTATTTAAATGACTATCGCGGACTGTACGAGCCGATGCACAAGCAGTCTGGACGCACCTTCAGCGAACTGCGAGCGTCTGTACCCTCATTAACTGAAAACATCAACGCTGCGGACTAATTTTCGCGCAGTCGTAAAACTGGGTATTAACATCATGTCACTGCGTATCTCAAAATTTTATTATTGTTTAACTTCGTATGGTCAGTAATACCAACATGGTTATCCTGCGAACTTTTGAATGCCAGCATTGCCACCGACAACGAACACACGATAGCTAAACAGCTTCAAAGTTCGTCTACAACTATTACCAACATTTTTTAATAAAATAATGTCCATTATTTTTCTGCGAGAATAATATAAGAGCCAAATCACTGTGATGTGACATCTGAAATTATATACATCTGGCGATGTGATACAAAACATAATTTTAATTAATTAAATTATGTTATCTAACTACATCAGACCCTTGAATGGCACAATGTCAAGGGCGTGTTCTAATACTGTATTTATAACGTGGGTTGTATTTAAACAATCCTAGAAAGACATATGTACCGCACAATTTCCTGTCATTACTATTATTTATTTTAACAAATTATTACTTCACTGTATTTCGAAGTCTTGCCTTTGAAACAGTGTGCCGCGAATTTTTATAAGTAATTGCTTATACGCACATTATATTTTAGAAAGGTAATATCTTATATTTCGTAATTAGAATTCGTAACACACACAGACTTGTTCATCACCGATAGTTTTATCCAGTACGAGTATGTGCTTTGTTTTCACATGCCTGCATTCTTATGGTGCAAGGATTTACATGTACTTATTTATTATGATCATGTATAGTCTCTTTTCGTGAGGCGGCATTTCGCGGTGTGCCATCATGCATCTCTGACAAATTAGGGTATACCGCGGGTAAAAATGGGTTGCGAAACACTGCTTTAAATTAATTATATATATCACTTACCGAATCGTCTTTAAAAATTATTTTCAGAGACTTATTCGTAAAATGGGTCATTTTATGGCGTTCTTGTATTATTTGTAAGAAGTTCTCACGGATGTCAATTTGGAGAATTCCAACGTTCCAGAGACCTTCTGACTCACCACTCCCTGCTGATGGTAAGGGATTTGGTCTCCGAAACACTTGTCTTCTATTCCGAACAAACGAGGCTGATCGCCAGTGAGGAATTAATCTCTAAAATCATGTTCCTGTGTTTATCTTTGTCATAAATGTTTATTATTTTACCGGCCTGCTCTAACCTCAGCTGTCAAATAATCATTCCAACGATCGTCCTTGGCTACTGAGCTTGGTGTTTAATTTAGGGAGCTAGTCTGCAGTTGAGAACAAGGTGTTGAGGAAAACATTTGGCCTAAAAATGAAAGTAAGTGTAACAGAGTAACAGGAACATATAAACAACTGCATAATGAGGTTCTTAGTAATCTACATTCTTCGCCGGATGTTATCATGGTGAAGAAATACGACGGGCGGGGAGGGGGGATGCAGGACGCATGAGAACGCTGTGAACTGCATTGAAGCGTACACACACAGAGTTCGCTGTTAACAAAACGGCGTTTTCAAGACCGATGATCAGGTAGGAGGCGATACTCCAGCTTCATGCAGGCGGTAACGCCTTCTTATATAAAATATATAATTTCATCAGCTGAGTGACTGTCAGCTTCTCAACAAGGGCTCTGCTCCATGTAGTTACGTAGTTAAACAGACACTTATGTCATTTCTATCGAACGGAGTTAATTGCAACCTAAAATCATGTCATGTCACAGTGACAGAAAACTGTACCGATCTAATTTTTGGGGTTGGTGGGAAGGTTCGAGACGGAATGCACAACCTGGATTACTAATACACGTATTCTGTCAATATGACAACGAGAAACCTGACGATGGATACATAAACAACGCCCGAAACGTTGTGCATTTAAAATATACATCATACATTGGACAATGTCTACAATACCTACGATGTTCTGGATCAATCATCACAAACCTTCGCAGAATCACAGCGTGTTTTGGTGTTAATTAGAAGCGTGGCTGGTGATTAATTGGTGGGAACGATGTTGAGAACTGTGCAGATCTTTTATAACCGTTGCACAACTGCGTCCGTAATTTATTTTCCTGCTTCCAATGTCATTGCATAGTTCCAATGTCACACTCCATACGACGTTATGCAATAACAGATTTTGAGACAGCGTAATAAATAATCGAATAAAACCAATTCTGAAGTCATTAATAATTTCTTCTGCAGATAAACAGGAAACGCCACATAAATATCCTGGTAATCTGCATTAAAATCTCGCCCTGTTCCTGAAATCCTGTCATTACTATACCAAGTTGACAAAGCCAGGCTTAGAGTGCAAGTGTGCGACGCGAGGTGATCGTCTTCCTGACCTTGTTTACGGCTGAAGTTGGCAGGTTGCCTAGTTCTGCTGCCATGATAACCATTTATAGTGGGGTACAGTAGTTTACAGGAGTTGCATAGAGCCTGCTCATACGAACGTCTAATAGACTTCTGTTCCAGTCAGCCGCACACCTGGAAACTGACTCCAACAAGGCGTAGGAATGAATGCAGGTCAGCTGTAGGGTCGAATGTTCTTCACCCCAAGAGAAATCCATTTTGTGGTCACAGATGCAGGGGACAGGGATGGTTTTAAACAGTGACATACTAAAATAGTCTCGGCACGGAATTCATGCCTGCAGAGGTCCCCCTGACTGCATGCCATATACAAATTTTCAACCTCATGTTTTAGGACCTGATGAACTGCTCGGTTTAGGAAGAAATAGCAACAAACTTTGGGTGCTTCAATTTCTACTTGCAAACGCCCAATATAACACCTCAAAAACAAATGTAACTGCTCTTGTAACGCAAAAGTCTCCCTGAACTAAATCCAGTTAAATAAACACAATGACTATACGACGCCCCGGCAAAAAAGCTTTGAAATACGGTTATGAGGACCATGAATTCAAAAAAAAAAGGCCTACAAAACAATAGGATCGGCACAAATGAGATTTGAGATTCTCATGGTGGTTAATATGCATTCTGTATTCTAACGTTGTGTGGACTTTTTAAGTAGATACTAACGTTTCAGTTCTGAAGATGGAAACAATACCTTCTCCGAAACGCTGTCTCCTACCTACAAGTCCACATGCTGTTACAACCCAGGAGACCAATGTAGTCCTTTCAGCCAAGATTCGATATTACAAGACGGAAAAAAATTATCTTCAACATACTACGAGTAAACCTGAAAAATACCATAATAAATTCATGTTAACACATACGAAAAAGCGCTTCTGGACGACCGAAAAATAGGAGAGACCGTCCCAAGAACAGGCTCTGTGTATGCTTCATGCTAACATACACATGGCAGATGTCCTTGAGCACCGAACCACCTACGTGAAGACATAAACCATGGCTATTAAGCAAGCATTAATGAAGAAGAAATAATGTACATGCCTACTTATGTATATGCAATAATCTTCCATGCGAACACGAACACAGCGTTTCAATGTTTATTCCTGCTACCTGTTTTTCCAGTTCTTGTATTAACCTTGCATAACAAACGCCATTTAAAACAGACAATTTATTTATTCTCTTGCAATTTCTCAGTGTGTATGACGCATTAAAACTGCAGATAAGTTAATTCTATCAGTCCTTATGCATGCTTTGCTTCAGGTACATGACATGAATGCAATGTCTGTCTGTCAGCATGTTTCATCGCTCAAACCAGCAATGAAACTTTTACAGAACTGAACAGAGCGAGAGCGCCTAACATCTTAAGAATCTGCTACAACGCCATTTTATATGACGTTAAACTTTATCGTATCCCATGGGATCTGAGGTTTTCCACGACGGCGAGGACATCGATGTTGGTCTCCTGAATAGTCGATTTGTAGGTTCACATCAACGTTTCGGAGCACTATACTGCCTCCATCTTCAGGGGTGAAGTGAATATGGAGGCATTAACGTTCTCCGAAATGCTGATACTTACGCACAAGTCCGCCTGGGATTGAACTGGCACAACTTCAAAAATCCACAAAACTGAATTACTGTCAGTTTCTGTCAAGACTGCTTTCCGTCACCAACAAAGACACACTTGCATTACTGAAAGCAAAGAACTGGATTTTGTTCTCATTCTTCCATCATTATCATCATCATCATCGTGAACTTGCCCGGCTTAGGTCTTTAAGAACCTGTTCCGTTATTATTCCCGGAGGTGTTGTTGGTCTCTCCATCTTTGACGTGGTCGGCCCAAGTCTCTCTTTCCGTCAGATTGTTATGTAAATGTCAGTTGGCGGTTGCCCTTCAATTGTATTTTAATTAACAGTGTAATAATTGTGTGCGTGACTTGTGAGATGTGATCATCTCTGTTGCAGATGTAATGGAGAGATACAGTCCAGATAACAGAAAAGCGTGGGAGAAGCTGGGGAAACAGAGATGTAAGAGACGAGTGGGAGAGAGAAAACAAGAAGCAGCTGAATTATTTTATCTATCGATTAAGCTCCAGACATCGGAAAGACGATTTGGAGAAACTTCCACGTCGTAAAGCGTTACTTCCTGTTCTTAGAAGGGGAAACGAGGGGTGTTTCTATATAAACAGTCTTCTGTTGCTTTTGAAAAGGATGATGATGGTTATTTTATTTCAAGAAGAAGTACCAACTGCTGATCAATCGGGATAGTTTAGAATAGTCACTGGCTTCGGTTGAACGAACTGGGTTTGATTAATTACAAGCATTTTTCTCTTCGCTACCGAGTCTAGACTTATTCTACAACACACACAGCCTCATAATAGTAACCATGAATTATTTCGCCACAGGCCAAAGCAGACAGAGTAAAAAGAACTGACAACTCAACTTCAAATCATGCAGAGGTTAAAAATGCGTGTAGAGATATCTTCCAATTACTCCATGTGCTCAAATATAGGGACCAAGTTCACAATTGCTTTACTTTTACTGAGGTCTTTGTAGCGTTGAATAACACGTGGAACGATGAAAATTAATGCTGAACGCGGAGGGATATAAAATGAAAGGAAAACTGTACTAATATTCGCCAGAAGGTGGTGAGTCTCATCGCCCTGATAACGGAGACAGCAAGGACTTCTGAAACGTCGGTAAACTTCTACCAGAGTACACGCCGCAACATCCCAGAAGACGGCCATCTTCATGTATACTACATAACTAAATTCATTTAAGCATACAACATGCAACAGTAATCAGAAAGTCCTGTTACCGAACTGTGGGGACAGCCTAACTCTGGAGTTCATTATTTTCGACACAACACTCGTAAACTCAACATACACTGCGTGATACATCGCAGTTCAGTAAAGATTATCAGCATATCTCCATTTGGACTAACAAAACAGAAAAAGAGATGGGCAGAACATGTAGTGCGCATGAGAAGAAACAAAGATTATATACTCTATTCCGAAGAACCCCCTGAAAGACGTCGGTGTTGATGAAAGAGTATTGACGTGGATATTAAAGAAATAGGACCAATGGCGTGCTCTTGTGAACATGATAATGGACATTAGATTTCATAAATGCAGGGGAATTTCCCGACCAGCTGAGCAACTAATAGCTTCACAATGTGGACTCTTGCCCCAGGAGTTAATAAAGACAGGCCTACTGTGTTTGGTGAAGTACAGATAAGAACGCATGAGCACATTTTTCAGATGAATGATTATTAATTTAATTTAATTATGACATTTTTCAGAGTTATGGTTTCGTGTTTAATAAGAGATACTGCATTGGGTTACCCCGCCCAAGACGTTTCTCTAAATGTCTGAAGATTCCATCAAAATTAATTCTGTATATACACAAGCCACACGCCCTAATACTTGGCAGGTGAACAAGAACGGAAATGTTATCACGATCTCACATAAAGCACGAATTAATGACTGTTTTGTACGGCAGAAATTCTCTCTCCGGTGCGTGGCTCAGCGCTGTATGCAAATTTTGTATTACGCTATGTAAAACCACCACATCCTTGTGAAGCAGACATCAAAGAGAGACAAACGGGCGAGTAACAACATCAAGTAAAATGTTTCAACCCCCCCCCCCCCCTCTCCTCCAACAGCATAAGGCCTGAAAAGAGAATCAATCAGTATTTCAGCTGCTGATGCCATATCATCAAAACCACCCGAGTTTTGCTATGTGACGCAGCCGAAACATGACGTATCTGCCACTAAAGTTCATACAAATATACGAATACTTTGTCTATACAGCTTCGGCAGATTAAATTCGGGAAATACAAGCTACCATTCAGTAAAAGTACTGTACATTTCAATTTCTCTATTCATTTATTTGTTTTTAGTTTATATTACGACTGCAGGGGTGGATAGAATGATAGTCATAAATACAACGTTGGAGAGAATTAAAATGGAAGCGATAGTATCTATTCCTAGTCGATATGAAGATACTAACTCATAATATGCCACTTCGTACTTTCTTAAAAACGGCTCTCTATACTCCGAAACCAACCCGCGAATCTGTTCCAGCTGCATGATTTCGTATCGCGAGAAGGGATTTGGCATATTATAAATCCAATTGCCTGCGCTAACCTAAGAATAAGGTACCTTTCGGGTTAAACAGAGATTATTTACAACGCACGTAATGGAAACTAACAATAGTATGAAGTAAAGTTATCTCTAAACACGTGAGCAGTTACAAGTCCGACGCATTCTTATCGACGCTAAATATAGGTGAGTACACCACGGCTGACCGTATTACCTTCTGGAAATGAGTCCCCGGCACCCGTAAGACACGAGTCTAGGTCGACCCCCACAAGCGGTCTGGGGACGGTGGCGCAGAAGAAATCACAATTCGCCCAGAACTGATCTCAACTCACACAGCCCGTAATCGGAAACTTGCTACAATCACTACAAGCAATAGCAATAACAATAATAATAATAATAATCGTCAAAAGGCGCTGCTAAAAGTGACTCTTTTCGACATTCATTTGTAAAAGAATGGCATAAAGAAGGCGTAGTAAAATGGCTGAAATACTACCGGCTTCAAAGCAGAATTTGCGATGAAATTCACTTTTAGATGCACCTAGTTGTACTAGACAATCGACTTGATAAACTAGAAACAAAAGTAAGGACTGTGTAGGTAGTCTCAGCCGGGGATGTCCTGCGAAGGCGTTCCCAAGACACTTACTTATGTCTCAACACATTTTATGTCAAATTCTGCAAACGGGACATTCTCCGCTTAGTCACTACTTTTGGAGCTTCCAGCTCGTGTTTTCCCCTCAAACGCTGCGGGAAGGAGGACAAAAATCGATTTCCGAGAGCTCCAGAATTATAGTTCATAAAACATTCATTGCAGAGAGAAGCTAGCGTTTCAGCTACCACGATACATTACAAGTTAAAACATCAAATTCATTTACATAACACATAGATAAATTTCTGGAAGTACAGGCTGGCGAATAAGTAATCATCCCATTTTAAATAACTAACATCCCACGTAAAAATTCCCGCCTTATGCAAATGTCGCCTGGATACCTGCAGGAATAAAGCGCCTAATTCTGACGGGACCTTGAAGAACGTAAATTCTAGTTTGCGGCGAAGGGTTTTTGGACATCAACCTCCAAGCAGGAAGATCACCCTTTGTCGGCTTTGCGTGACACCTTCCATGTCTGGAGATCTTCCTCCAACAGCAAAATGAAAGCTATATGCCGTGGTAAATAGAAACAGTTGGGCCGCAAAGCCACGATGGACATAAAGATTGCTGTCTTCTGCGTTGGAGCGCCGTGTAGTCTAGCAGAAGTGCAAATCGAGGTCGCAAACGCCTCTGAAATGTCGGCAAACGTCTACAAAACTACAACTCATGAAGACTGCAGCCTTCAAACTCGCTACCGTGGGAACCTGAAATCTCACACAAAGGACGCGCCTGGAAATACTGTGGACGTCACACGTCTTCTGCAGTGGATCCTCCGAACCATTTTAACAAGCGCCACACTTCTTTACACCCACACCGAAATGCGCACGTTCCTACGAAACTTCCATTCATATCTCCTCATCAACGATGTTAAAGTGTACAATATGACTGTACTGAAATTTTATACGATTGTGAAACTTGGTCTCTCTTCCTCGACGAACAACACAGAGACTGGAGGTATTTGAGAAGAGAGAAATGAAGAGAGAATTTGGACCCAAGCGAGAGAAAGTACAACAGAACGCTGGAGAAACGTTCGCAGTGAAGCACTTCATGGTTTGTACTCTTCACGGCATATTACGTTAACTAAATGAAGGAAGATGAGATAAATGGGGCATCTGTCACACGTGTGCATAAAATTTTAATCGGGCAACCTGAAAAGAACACGCCACTTGAAAGACAAAGGCATAGACTGGAGGACAATATGAAACTGGACCAAAAATAATGGGTGAAAATGAGCACTAGATTAAATTTGTTTCAGTACAGTCACGTTACTAGATATTCCGGACCCATAAAAGGTGGGGAACTTGAGCAGCTGAGCAAATATCAACTTTCCTAGGAGGACTTTACTCCACGGGGTTATCATCAATACTGACACAGTGACATCGGACACGGAAGTGGTTGGGTAAGTTTTTATCTGCACAGGATAGTAGAGACATTCATGTGACAAACCACATAAGTTTGAGATTAAGTAATCTAACTCTATGGAATGGGTGTCTCATGAAATTTGAAAGTTAAACATCTAACAACTTAAGTACTTCTGTTGCATCGTTTGTATGTGTATATTTTTTCTGGCTCTTATATGAAACATGAAAATAATATGTTACAAAAATATAGAACAGTTTGTCAAAATCACATCTGAGCACAAAAGAAATTATTTTGAATAGAATCACTGTGTATAGAGCCTGTATCATTCTGTCAGTAACATAATCGGTTTTTAACTGTTCGTCAAGCGCTGTTCTGTCAACACCACAGAGTTCAAAAAGGCTCAATCAGCATGCCATCCCTGGAACTAAAGCGTCCGAAATATGAATCAGACCTTGTGTACATATCTAATTCCACGGTTAACAATATGTGGAGCTGTATTTCCACGCCCCCCTCTCACCCTTCATGACACGGTGCTTTAATTGTGAGAGCAGACACAAAGCTTGAGTCTTGCGATTTCAAACCGTCTGACGTGAATGTGTTTGAGAGCAGTTGGCACTGTGTGAGAAGACGCTCAGTCGCTGATTTAAACTGTAAAGTTATGTCGTCTCAGCTGCACCAAACGGGGTTATCAATGTAGATTTTATGTATCTGTGAATAATACTAAAACAGCATATGTTTTTTAGTGTTCTGTCTGACGACAGGTCCATATGAACAGGATCCATCCATCCTTTTCTCGGACTGGGACCTGTTCATATACGTTCTTGGCAGATGATCCAGAAGTGGTTTGCCATTGCCTTCTTCTGTGTGTGAATGGAGTAATTGTTGGGATGCCACGGAGAAACCGGGGAAGCCCCCGGAGGAAAACTCCGTGTTGCCTACACCACGGCCTTGCCCAACACAAGTTATAAATTCGGGCAACGCCGGGAATCGAACCCGAGACCCCAGGATTACACCGCTAGACCACCGTGGCATTACGGCAGATAAAATACACTGTTGCAAGCAAAAGATGAAGTGACCATGTGATCACTATACATACATTTCTGCTTCGAAGTTTCCCTCAATGCAAATTGTGAAATTCTTCGTATTACCTGTAAAACAGCATTTCAGGGTTGAGGTCACGTCCAAATTCAATCATGCTCTCAACATCTTTTCTTTTCTCAAATCAACAAACGTAATTTATGAGAACTTCCTATTACCCTAACCCCTTAAGTTTTGGTATTTACATCCTTTTACCCTGTTACCGGCGATTTGCATCTAAAGTAAATGAAGCCAAGATAACGGGGAAATCAAAACAGCAAAGAAAAAGCTTTGTAAACTTGAAGCACACTTTTCCATTGCTACTCCAAGCTAGTTAGATTAAAACAAGAATGTTGCAGATCTCAGGAATTCGATGTTACAAACTTAGTCGGAAGTGTTAACACTCTGGTACCTGGTTTAAATATCGGTAATAACTAAAAGGCAGTACATTTACACGGTACTAGGTCACTATCACTTAAGTTTTTATATAGCCACGGATCGATACGTGAGTTGTCTCTGCCCTGAGAGAGGACGCAAAGTTGAAATACACTGTTACTATTAGATAAAGCGATTTTTAACCAAGAGACTCGACACTCCTCATCACCGTCAGATGACAGACTGCATCAACCTCCAGAACTTGGCATATGCTCGTACGGGAGTGCACATTTAAATTTTTGATTAAAAGCACGGTATAACAGTGTGGAGTGGGTTACAACGAACATGGTACTAAACCTTCAGGTTCTAAAAGGGTGAAGAATTTATTTACTAGCTTAACGACTATTAGCTTAACACGATGAACTCCTCCCAATGGAGTTAAGATGGCCAACATCTGTGAACCTGCCACAAAAATAAAAAGTTACAAGAGCAGACATGGCTGTCCGACAGCTCGCAAGACAAGTCACGTGAACAAGTGCTGAAACTGAAGACAGTCGTCGGGACAGTTGACAATGCAATTACGTTTGCATACATCCCACTAATACTGTGAAAACAAGTGTGTACAAGTAATTTTATTCCAATTCGGCAAAGTAAGACACCGTGCCCTTTGGCGTGGTTTCTAAATTGTTTTGTATAATTTCAAAAGCGATAGAAAATTAAATAACGTCTGTTGTATCAGTAGAATAAACACTGAAAATTATATATTGAAATTAAATTTTTCACACACGACATTTATTCACTCTTCTTTGTTTCTGAATACGCAAAATAAAAAATGATAACGCGACATTAGTGATATAATGCCGAATGATTATTTTTCGACAAGAAGCCATTCTGACAGTCTGCAACGTCATTAAGATAGCATTCACTGAACTGTCGTGTTTATATGCAGGTAGTCCTTGAAGCAGGATACAAGGCAGCCACTGTCCTGTGATCTGTGGGACAGTCCACTGTCTTCATATAACTCGACCTGACAACAGCAGCAGTAACAGTGAAAGTAGTTTCAGTTTTAGTGTTTGTTAACTATAATACAGCACAAAGTCGTCCATTTTTCATAACTACAGGACTCTTCTCGTTGTGGGTTCATATTACGAACCACAGCACAAAAGTTGGATTATATATATATAAAACACATGATGGTAATCTGCTCATGCGCTCTCTGGTCCCCATGGCAACTGTCCACATTCCCATTTCCTATGCATAGTTTGTTATTTCGCAGTTTCCAACGACCAAGAGTCGAAACATCAGAGGACGCAAGCGTCCTATTTCAACTCATTCCAGCTATAATCTGAATATGCCAAGCAGAAGTATAAGTAACGCTAATTGGTATTCAAGTCATTAATGCCCAACTACCGTCAACTCCATTAACAGCTTTCTACAAGTTGCGACTTGCTGGAAACCAGTTTCCTTTTGCGCTAATAACAATATTGTAACAATGACAGTGACAGAATTATATACTAATTTAGTGAGAACAGTTATATTTAGTTATCAAAAACCTTTTAAATATCCCATGCTAATCCAGTATCTGTCACCTCAGTGTGATGAATGAATTCATGCGGGTTTGGGGTCAGGACAGGGTCCAGTGGACACACTACGTCGACACAAACACTGTTAACGGGCCACGTATTCGTAACCTCAACAGCCAACCTCAAGGGCATTGCCTATGCCTTCATCCATACTCACCTAGTAATAAATTCTACGAAATTTATGGAACATGAATGTTTATTGCCAGGAACAAGCGAGCCTGTTATCACAGTGTTCTGGGCCAGTTGAATCCTGTCCACATCCTCACATCGTATTCCATTACACAAATTTTAATATTATTCTCCCATCTACGTGTAGGTTTTACAAAGTGGTCTCTTCATTTAAGGTTTTCTACATACCCCACCCATTTCATATTTCTTCATTTGGTGAAAAGCAGCCCCCCCCCCCAAACTTCGTCCGTCTTGTATTCAAATACTCTCCTCAGTGCACTCTTCTGAATGTAAGAGACCAAGTTTCATGCCCATACAAAACAAGAGGAAAAACAGTTTTGACATTTTACGCTTCGCGGTTTTTATTTTGCATATTCTGAAACGAATCGTAGCAAGCATCACACTTCATTTAATTGCAAATATAATACTGATTTCTTATTGTAGATCTCAAATACTTTAACTCTGCCGCATATTATTAACATCAGCGTGGACCAGCAGCTGATTGGGTACAATCGTCGAGTGGGTTGAGGTATACAGGTTTTAGGTTAATCCCCGACTTGCTGTTTTATCCGTCCTGTTTATTCGAGCAGCAGAGGCAATGCAATCGATTCTTCATCGGAAGATTCCGCGTGAATGTGGAAAAGATTCATCAGCCCAAGAACCAAATGAGATGGAACTTACAACGCCTAACCCAGAAAGAAGAAAAGAAAAATTGTACACACACACACACACACACACACAGATAGTTAACGGTGAAAAACACTGAACCCAAACGGGAAGGAGGGGAAACCTCTGCATTACCCCCACCATCTACACAAATACGTGACGTAATGAAATGAGATTAACAAGCAGCCTTCGTGTTGACACCGAGCAGCCAGAGAGCATAAGACACCCGAACTTCTCCACAGTTGTAACCAGTGTTTGGCAACCATTGGACCGCGAGTTTTGCCAAAAAGGTTCTCGGGTCGAGTACATTCTACTCTTTTTTACGCTAAACTGCTGTTAAGATTTTTCATAACATTTTTATTTCCTCACTGGAGTACGAAACATGACGAACAAACTAGGCATTCTATCTATATCCCAGTTGCATTCTGTTCAATCAAAATGTATTAGAAAATTTCAGTGAGAGGTCGTCGGTACAATAAACGTTTACAAACACTGCTTTATACAACGAGCGACCGCACTTCAGCACTTTCCGTCAACATTTTATTTAACTTATATCTTAATTGCGTCATGCTTGTGTTCTTCAATACAATAATTTTATTCACCGCAGCCCTCAAAATTAAATGGAAGAAGCCTGGAGGTTAAACAAATAAAATCTAACGGGTAGAACAAAATCAGTATACGCAGAGCAGCAGATGCAACAGTTTTTAATTTTGATTGATAGACCTGACGATGATGGAATGAACATCGAAACATGTCGTCATTTTAAAATGTAACAATATCAAATGTTGAAATGTTATAATTTTATGTGATTTTAACAATCTATAAGCTTGTGTAAAGACGGTGAATAAAATTATTGTAACATTTTATTTGTTTAGTTTCTTTTCTCTGAGAAATAAACAACTGACCTATTTGTGTCAAACCATGTTCAATCAGAAAAACCCTTCTCTCAGTGATGGCCTTGCGAGTACAAAACAACATTTCATGTAGGCCGGAATTGTAAGCGGTACAAATACGAAGCAACATCGCGGCTCCTGCTTTGTATTCGGGACGTCCCGGGTTAAAATCTCGGGCCGGGAGATTTCATAACCAGACATTTTCCATGGTTTTTCTCAGTTCCTCCAGGCAAATACCGTAATAGCATGTTACTTTAAATCAAGCCACGGGGGTTTCCATCCGCATATTTTCCAATGCATTAATAACACTGTCATGCGACGATACATAATTTAACCTATAGTGTCGTAGATTTTGTAGTTTATTTATCGACGTTGTCAGTAGCTCAGACTCAATATAGTCGATAATAGAATTACTGATGAATAATAAACTGGGAAAGAGCCTGAAAGGAAGCGGTATTGGATTAATTGAAGATGTTATTATCCCAGTGCTTTCCTGAAGATACTGAGGAAAATCACAAATGATCTCAATCGGGATAGCCTATGTTCGGGCCGAGATACTAACCAAAGACTTTTCGAACATGATGCAGGGGTGCTACCACTCGAATGCGATGGACAATACTATTTTTAATAAATCGGAAATTACTTATCGTGATCTCCAATACCACAGCAAAGTATTCGTCACTTCAACAAAGCCAAACCTCATGTTTACAAAAAAAATGTATCCGACAAAGCCAATTTCCTATACAGTTTTCACTCATTCCTCGCCTAATAGGACGGATGAGAAGAGGGTAGTGGGGGGAGAGAGGAAGTAATTCAAGTGATCTCCACAGTTCAACGTTGCTCCAGTTTACACAAGGACCAGTTCTTACTGCTCAGGGGTGCCAACACTGCAATATTTCTTCTCACAGCCATATAATTCCGATTTTTTAAAGTATTAATGCCAATTTATGGGCAGTAAAGATTATACGATGCCACATGAAATTATTATTATTTGAAGCCTCGGCCCAGCACACCATTCAAACGCGTTAAAGCTGAAATAGAGTGGTTTCATAACACGTTGCCACTTAAATAATTTAATAGCATGTATGTAACAAGTGACTATAAAACTAAAGAAAATGACTACGAGATCTGAGGTTTTCGTGGTGAAGATTTCAATGATGGGTAGTAACGCCCTGATGATGGGGGCACTATGATCCTTCGAAACGATGGTATCTATCTACAAACATATACGTCGTTAGTACCGACAAAAACAGGACATTCATCAAATCGTATCGCGGGGAATTTTAGCGTGTGATTACGTCACACCACGCGAACAAGATGACTTTCGAGACCATTCTATACTTTTTTCTGACAGCGGTGCACCTCCCCGAAGACGGTCAAAGAAAGTCTCATAAACGTAGTAAAGTTTAAAATTATAATTTTCAAGTTATAAGCAATATACAATGTCCTAACAGACTTCTGCGTCGTTGCCCCTAATAGTTTTGTAGACTACACGTAAATTTCAGCCACACTACACGGTGAAACAACACAGAAGTCAATCATCCACATACTCGCCGCCATGAGAACCTCAAATCTCATTAGAGTTGCAGAAATGCTGCGTGGAGCTAGACCTCGAATGGTGAAGCTGTAAAAAAAACTGAAGATGCTTAACACAGGCGGACATACCAGACATAGCATCTGGAATGTAGCGGTCAGTGGTAGACACGCCGAGGCAAGGCGTGGATGGCAGAGTAACATCAAAAACGTATCTTAATTACAGGTCTACAGAGTATACGGGTGAAAATTCGGTTTTGCTGGCTCAAGGCATGGACCGCCTGTGAACGCGGTAACAAACCTTTGAGTATAATAAAAGTGGGCAACAGCTCAGCGACTATAAGCTTATCTATTTATTATTTAGTGTTCTGTCTGACGACAGGTCCATATGAACAGGATCCTTCCATCCTTTTCTCGGACTGGGACCTGTTCATATACGTTCTTGGCAGATGATCCAGAAGTGGTTTGCCATTGCCTTCTTCTGTGTGTGAATGGAGTAATTGTTGGGATGCCACGGAGAAACCGGGGAAGCCCCCGGAGGAAAACTCCGTGTTGCCTACACCACGGCCTTGCCCAACACAAGTTATAAATTCGGACACCGCCGGGTATCGAACCCGAGACCCCAGGATTACAAGGACAGCGTTCTAACCGCTAGACCACCGTGGCTTGGTTAAGCTTATCTAAGGGTCTCTTTTTGGAATTTTCTGTACCGGCATGGACTTAAACGGTTGTCCTTGAACAGTTGACCTTGGGAAAGTGATACAGAATATTATACTATTCTTTCTAATAAATAAACCGTCGATCAGGTACTAGACTCGTGTGTTTTTCGTTTGGGAATGTTACCAAAATATAAAAAAGAACTTAAGGAATATAACTTGTTGCTCGTGTCTCGAGATAGGAACGATATTTTCAGCTTAGAGAGTACATGCCTGACCAATACCTCAATGTGATCAAGGTCAAGCATTCGGATTTGCGACGGTTACAACACAAAGTTTAATTGTAAAAGCGATACAGCGGATCGAATTTCGAAACAGACTATTTATGCAACCTACGCGGAACACAGAAGATAACATTAACAAGCTAGGCTGAAGCGAGGTTTAACCGGCTTAGAACAGAATCCGACACGGCGCCACATCCCAGAAGATAGCCATCTTCAGGGGGGGGGGGGGGGGGGGGGGGGGGGAATTTAATGACAAGGGTATGTCAGCACAAGGAAGTAGGTTACTTGGTTGGTCAAATACGGTAATACCAGAGTCTAGCACACTGAACATTTTGTAGCAGAACAAAACTTCCACATTAATACACGGAGTGTAAAGCAGGAAGAAAGAAAGAAATCTGGTGTTATATAAAACAATTATCAATCACGCTATCACCTCTCTTCAAGTAACTGTTTGACACTAGCAGAAAAGGTTATTAGCTTAAATGCGCGTGACAATTTTCATTATCATTATTACGTAAATGTTCAGAATCTCGTTGTCAGACAGAGATGTTCCACCCACTAAGGGAGACAGATAATGTGAAGGAACGGAGGGGGGGGCTTATTTTATCCCCCTCTTGGCCCTCAAATGCTCAGCCACCTATAAACCACGCACGACATCCACCCTTCTCTATGCTCAAATGATCAGTTGGGGTCAATGACGTAATGTTATTGGGCTCCTGGTAGGTTTAGTACTCCAGCGTGAGTACATCATCCAAAATGCTTTACTCTTTTGCGATAATGCATACATCGTGGTTCTTATATAAGTTCGGTTTATTCTAATACAAATCTGATGTTGTAGTTAAAAGCAAGATGCTGCACAGTTAATCATTGAAGTGACTGACGACTTCTCAGGCGATGAGTTGTGTGAGTGTTGAATCACGTACTTGACAACGTGTCCAATGCTTATATGTCTCCATAAACGAGGGTTTTGTGGAAGACGCAGAGACAGTCTCTGAAACGTTCGAAAGTAATTCTCTATTCACATGGCTAACCGCCCAAGAAGACTTTGCTGAATTCAGTCGCCGTGAAATCTTATTTAATCACACAACTGAGCGATACTCCAAAGAATACGAAATTGTTTTCTGTGTGTTTAATCAAACAGCCAATACATAAAAAAACTTCAAGTAAAATTTACAGATCCTCGACCATACTCGACCAAAACGAACCAAACTCAGCGTCGACAATTTTTAATAAAAGAACTCTCTTGTATAAAATTTCACTGAAATCCGTTAACTCGCCTTGGAGATCAAACATACGAACGAACATTACTTCCTAATAATGCGTTCACTCTGTGTAAAATATATAAAATATAGCTTCGAATGGAATAATTAATAAATTAGTAAGAATATTGCAGGAAAAGAGCGTGGCCTAATTCAAGGTACTAACCCGGCAACTTCCTGGATGAACTGAAAAAAACCATGAAAAAGCTCAGCCAGGATAGGACGGTCCCCAGGTCGAGATTTGAACCAGCGAACTCGCTAATAAGACACAAGAATTCTAACCACTGAGCCGTGACATTCACTGTCAACCTTGACGCGACAAAACATATCTTGTAGTTCCATATCACCAAAGGGTAGAGGTCAACAAATCTGTAAAAACGCTGTTGGACACTGTCCACTCTCCGAGGTACATTTAACACAGACGACGTTTCGGGAGTTGGCACTACTCCCGTCTTTAGGTGATTGGCCGTCATAGAACACTTTTCTGGTAATGTATTAATGACAACGATCCAGATAGAACCCGGGACCTTTGTAATACTGGGATGGTACACTAACCACTACACCACCCCAGTAACGGTGAGGAGCTCTGATATAGACGATAATCCTTTTGTTTCTACCTGACTGGAACCCTTGACATGCCTGATCGATACTTAAGGAGAATCTGTTCCACTTTATGCTCCAGCGGATGTATTTGAGAACTATTTCCGGCCAACGCGTTCATTCTAGCTCCCGATAACAGCCAAAATGTAGTCTAAAATTAAATAAGAGTTTATTTTCAAAGCAGAGAACGCGGATATAACCCGTCCTAATTCAGCCAGAATTTTCACTGTCGCATTGCTTCCCTCATGCAGAATTCAGCAGATTGACTTTTCCTGTGAAACCAGTCCACAGCACCAACGAATAGCCGTTCGATACTCCCAGTGCCATTAAATCCTTCAAAGCACAGTGTACCACCTTTTCAATTTTAAATATCTCCTCATTTTGCCTACAGAGCCTATTTATGATTCTCATAATAAAGAGCTATAATTTCCTCACCACAGAAGAGGTGTCTTCACTGGGGCAAAAACTGATTTTTTTAAAATATTATTTAGGCAAACTACGTGTTTCAAAGAGTTAAAACAGAATTTAATTCTAACAAGTTACTAGTCCACCATGTTAAAAATGAGACATGAGAAAACCACTATTTCCACGTCTTTTTATACCGATAATGAATCGTAGCAATTTGACAGATGTTACGATTATCACATCGAGTATGGGGTTAACGGGACATGTAGCATGCATTCAATAGGAATATTTAAAGGAAACATGGCGATACCTAGGTTTAAACAAAAGGGTTATTCTAAGATAGGTTTTAAATAAATATGGTGTGGCCAGAAATTGACTCAAGACAGGGACTGGTAGAAGAATCTTACGAGCATGCAAGATGGAACATCGCATTTTCGTGTACTGTTGACTGAATTCTCAGTATAAGCCCAGCACTTCTCCCGAAAGCAGGAGAGCTCTAAGTGTCTCGTATTACACTTGTATTCCATATTAATTCTTTCTTATTTTGCCTTCTTTATTCTACTCTGGAGAAGCTGATAAACAGTCAGGAAATTCAATAACATCTTCAAAGTAATCTCTTTTCTTCAGATTTTTCGACCAGAAGTTTGTAAATAGCCATCTTGTTCCCCTTCCACGCATGCTTCATACCTTGTCTATCTCGCACTCCTTGCGTTGATCGCCGTAATATTTAATGGACAGGACTTATTACGAAGTCCTCATCGAGTAATTTTCTCCATCATCTTCTTATTCTCTTTTTCTTGGGGCCAAATATTGTTCTCAAACACTCTCGATCGATGTCCTTCCATTTCAATGTGAGACGAAACAACACAAAAGTTAAATTAAATTTTTATGTGTTTTAATCTTCAGATTTGAAAATGGGTGATGAGAACACAAAATTTGAATTGTTTTTACGAGCATTCCATGAATTTTATAGACTAGACATAAAGTATTTCATATCAAGCTACAAAACAACCAAGTGTCGGATGATAGCTTCGTTAATTGGTTCATGATCAATTGCTGTTAAGGGATTTTCGGCCCCATGACTATTAATGCTTACTACTCTAAATTTCCCGTCATTCTTGGTATATTAACAAACACAATACTAGAACTCGGTTAATGGGAAAAGACCATCAAACAGCCCACTACAGTGTAACAGAGAAAACGTGGACAAAAGTGCTCCAAAACGGATTCGAACCGGCTACCCTACGAGTCGATGATCACGCGGTCACCGAACTTGGCCAGCCTCGTTTCCACTGTTTTCTCATTCGTACTGATGTGTTGATAATTATTTAAAATTGGTAGTCAATTAGTATCCTGACCGCACAGTTAGTTTTACACGCAGATACGGCAGGCGCCTGCAATATTCACGCCCAAGGACACTGATTGTGTGCACAAGTTTAAAGAACATGGCTACGTTTCCACAAGATCTACTAATCAGTCCGGCCAACATTAGCATGCCTGAAGCTCATTAGTTCATCTTCAGCTGTCGTCTTTGCAGACCCTCTCATCTGTGTTATTACATGAATAAAGTTAACGAAAAACAAGTAAATGTTCGTCATAAATATATCTCCCATCCTGAAATCCAGTAATGAGTCTAATACAGTGACGAAATTATCTTTGCAAAATTTGCAGCTTTAAAATATAACCTCATGTGGGATTTCAAAACTATATGATGGGTGCTAATGATTCTGATATACTAATTAGGCTACTTAATTATGAATATTCAGTGCACTTTATTCTGTGTAAGCCTGTACTATGTACAAGGCTACATATGGCATATATACATGTAAGTAGTCAATGCCATGTAAGGACACAAAAATGTTTTTCGTCTCAAATTCATTCAGGACCTAGGACTATAAACGGTACTAAAGATAACAGGAAACATTTTCAGAATTAAACAGAGTAGGATAAAGGTGTATCGCATAATATACTAATATCAATGGCCAGACAAGACAGTACAAAATGAAGACCGATATTTTTTAAAGTGTGTGTAACGGGACCGCATAACATAAAAAAATCCAAGGCACTGAACACTCACCATACGCAGTGCGTTCACTGATAAAGTTGAACGCAAGATTCACTTCCCAAATGCACGCTGAAACTACATGGCTTAAGCGCTGGGTCGTGAACTGACGGTTGCGTTCAACTTTATCAGTGAACGCATTTTGTGAGTATGTAATTACGGTTGTCACCGCATCTAGCGCCATAGTTTCCACGCTAAACTCTCATGTCAATTTCGTTCTTGAAGTACCCAAGTCCTGTGGCTATCGTAACATTGTCTCTCCATCTTCTCTTTGGTATACCTTTAATTCCTCCTCTGTACCAGCGCTCAATTATGTTATATGCATTATTTGGCCAACCAACCAACCCCCCCCCCCCCCCCCGCCCCACAAACCTTTACAAGTGTATCCGAATCAAACAAAAAATTCATGATATTCCAGGGATTAGAGCAGATATGCCTACTTCGTCCATATGGCGCATACAAATTGTTCATGATGGATAACATGAAAGCAAGGATAGACGATGGAGACGCATTCATATGAATTCTGAACCTCGCAGACAGACAAGCCGTTGTAACCCCAATTGAAGCCATTTTCTGTTAACTATTACATTACAGTCTTTAAAATGAGCTTATTTCGTGGTACAATGTAGTAATGTCTGTAAATGAAATCATAAATGTTGATTAAAATGCTTGTGCTTTATCGCGACTGCGATGCCACGAACACTGTACTAACGTCATATCCAACTGTCCAATTAATTACCATATTACTCAACCGCAAAGCGGTAACTGCACGTGGGACTACCACTTGCTTTAATAACAATTAATTCCGTATTTTGTATTTCTGGGTTTCGTATGATTCTCTCTGTAAGCAGAAAATCATTTCCTTCAATAGCGTAAACTCACTGATATTTTAAATGAAAAGTATGGTATTTTCTCAGCGGTACGGACTGAAATCTTAAGTAATATTCAGATGATGTATAACACATTTAAAGTGAAAGTGAGACTTTGTCCTGGTGTTTGCTTAGACTTCACATCAAGAGGCATGGGGAAGTTGACGTATACCTCCATATATAGCTTAAACGGTTAACGGCGTTAAAGCGAAACGACGTAAATGGATGAAATATCTATCTGTGTGTAATTTGGTATCATCTTATGACCTATTAATCAGTATTCAACAAGAGATCATTAACTCTATGTACACCATAAGCACGAGTAGTTTCAAAATAAATCGGTATACTGTATTATAATAGTATTCAGAACGTCAATTATCCGTTGGGACTGTGGGAGTCCTAGCACAAGGACCAAGGATTTGCATTGACAAGTAACCTTCGCCTAAACAAACACACCTTGTGGCCTCCACTACGTATTGGGAACACTAGCAATCCAACATAAGACCGAGACCTAAAGCAGCGACGGAGAACGGACAGACGCGGTGGAAGGAATCAGGTGGACCACTGAAATTCTGAAGTAACTTTCCTATCAGCGAAATTCTCTTATTCAAAACAAAAATAAAGAATGTATGCAAATCTGATTTAAAACGCGAGATAAAAATATCACGAATGGACAAACAAGAAATGACTTCAAGTGGAACTGCATCTAAAAGATCTCTTAATATGAAATAAAACTCGTTTCTGAGAGACTGACAATTTTCACTGCCCTTGAATGAAGGATAAAATTAACTCAAACTCACAACTGCAACATGCATTAAACGGTACAAATTACACAATGATGATGATCTAACTCAGTGCAATTTGTGCGAATACTAACTAACATTTTGTAGCCAAGAGAAACAGCGTTTCCGAAACCTTTCTGACAGCAAAAGAGTGTCTTTGGTAACTAAAATTAAACAGAAGCTCTGAAAGTAAACTGTTACGAAAATAAGAATGTTAAATTATGCAAAGTACATTCTGGCGCACTCACAACGATACATCGAAAACAGCAACCAAGCCACATGCCTCTATTTCAAGATCGTTTCTACTTCGTGAAATGCGAGTACGTAACTGGCATGGTATTCCCAGACGACACGTCAGAAACAGAAGAGCTACAATTTTAATAATTAAACTGCTACAAGCTGAAATCCAGAGATTCACGTAATATTGGAATCCTGCTTAAGCTTATACCCATTAGCTAAAATTGGCATGACGAGCAATATGGTATTTTTAAATTAATTTAAGTCGATGGACTAGTTCTTGTGGGTTATGCCGCCGTGTGGATTTGTAGGCAGATACCATCGTTTCGGATAAACATAACCAGACTGAAATGCCGTAATCTACCTCCGAGTCTACGTGGCTTTAAAACCCAGATCAACACCGTCCAAAAAAAACCCTCAAATTAACAGGATGTGAGGGTGTGAACTGGATTCAACTGGCTCGGGACAGGATCTGGTGGATGGCTAGTGACGAAGGCAATGAAACTTCGAGATCCAAAAGATGGAGAGAATATTTTTTGGCCAGCTGAGTGACTCAGTTTCTGACGAAGAATTCTGCCCGGTGACGAACATTCACTTCATCCAACGGGCTCCACAGAGAATATAAATTCTTGTTTGAAGACGGCCACAGCGTGACTCCAAAACTCACTAGATTTTAGATTAATAATTCGGCTATTTAGTTTTTAAATAACCAATCGACAACGTCCTAACAAAGTATCGTAATAATGTACCACTTATAAAAGAGTTTTGGAATGGAATATCGAAAAGACGTCACATCCCTGGGTTTCACAGAACACAATTCGGGAATCCAGCTCGAGTTTATGAACAGTATGGTGTAAAACTAGTTTGACGCGTTGGAATAAGAGTGATGTCAGAGCATGGACTGGAGGCTTAGGATATGATCTCATGACGGTATCTTGTATGGACGGCATTGAACTTTTGGGTTCCATAAAACCCAAGTTTCGCTGCTTATCAGCTTCTCATGTTGTGCTAGACAAAACGTCAATAGGGAGTGTATACATAAGTCTATATGTAGTGACCACTCTTAAGTCATTCGTCATTCGTAAGATTAGATATCCGCAAGATCTTGTTACAGTCAGCGAGATTTCCTGGTTCCGTCATGTCGCTTTTCTGTCCACCAGATATAAAGGCTGCGGAGAATCGAACGAGACAATACGACAGTTTGTTACGTATAAGAAACGAATTATGGCCTCGTTTAACACATACCCTAGTATTCACTCTTGAAGTACAGACTTCAAATGGTCACCTGCCGATTACAAATGCGATGCATCGGCTTCCACACTGTTGTATATTATCGGGAGAGAACTAGACAGTAGGCCGACCTGATTTCGAAGTAAAATAAGATGCTGTAGTTTAATTCCGTGTAGATATGCATGAGCATGTCCTTCTTAGTTTGTAGGAGGGTGAATACAATATTCGTTCATGCACGTTTCACGTCTGAATGCGTACAGTATCGTGTAAATAAGAAAGTTATAATTGGCACATTTGTATAAAAAAGCTGCTAAGCGTACAGCGGATGTGACGTCCAAAACTAAGGCGAAAAATGCAGCACTCTGTACATTACAACCTTAGTTGTATATAATATAAGGAAAAACAAATCGACTAAAGAAGTGAAGAATAAATTACAGAGTTAATAAAATCCTCTTGGGCTATCAGCCGTGTTATTAATTACGTTCGCCGTGAAAGTTTCAGATCAAACAGGTTACGTTGTGTTTGTTAGTGTCAGTCGAAATTAAATTACAGGTGAAGGTAAAAATGTCCCTGCGCTTAATTAAGCACAAAACCAAAAAGCCGTAAGGGGAGAGATGTATGATATCGTATAATAAAATGAATCCTTACTATGGCCGCTAATAAAGGTGTGTGCTCTGCTTGAAGCTTTGACCAGTTTTACCTCCCGGTGAAACAGTCCCCTTCTTACCCATTCGATACAGGCAAGAAGAATTATTCTGGCCACGGCAAAGTCCGATTCTAGTCACTAAATGACTGAGTTTTCCCAGTTCAAGTATTTAATTATACCCGCATACTAAAATTATTTTTAAACAGCTCATTAAATCTGAATCCTAGATAAGCTATTGGTTAAAGTTCTAGGGTTTCTGACCCACACTTCGCTACACGCTGTTCACGAGAAACTGTACCGTGCCCACAGATATGAAAACAAAGTCCAGCACGTAACGACGTCTGGAATTTCTTTATGCGAGCAAGCATTAAGATAACAGAGTCCCTTAATTTAAAACAATGTCGCGAAAGAATCGTACAATTCTGATTATTGAGGTAATTAAACACACAACATTATTCCATATTGGGGAAAACTTACGAACGCACAAACATTAAGATGGCTGTCTTCTGGGTTGTTGCGCCGGTAAACTTCCATCAGACTACACGGTGCAACAACCCAGAAGACCTCACCGCCGTGAAAACCTCAAATCCTACGTACAAATATTAAAGAAAATGCAGTCTGTAGAAGAGGATTTGTGATTAACTAACATAATGGGGAGTAGTTCTGTACCACAAGGGTTATCAACCCGCGGTCCTGCGATATATTCACTTCTAGCAATAGTGAGTCATCTCGCATGATGAAAAACAGCTACATCAGAAACAGTGCTTTCTTAATGTCGACAGCAAACATGGTTGTTTACCTTTAAGAGAAACGTCAAATCAAAAAGTATGTCTTACTACTGATGACACCTGCAAGGGTGCCAAAAGAAACAAAACAAATTAAACCTGACACTGAACGATTATGCCTACTCGAGATAGAGCAATGTCAAATATTGAAGAAATGAATACGTGAACCCATTTTCAGAAGTAACCAGAGTTTCTAATAAACTCCCTTAACGTTTGTTTAAACTGCTCTCATTTATAAACCTATAGTGGCGGACACTTGTTAACATGGTAACAAACCATATGGTTCCGTAAAAGGCTGCGAATTTCATGAGTAGCTCACATTACTATTGGCATTTCAAAGAATGACTGTGCCATCTAGCCAGGTCTTATAATACCTTTACATATTAACAAGCAACATTTATAATTATATAAAACAATAATAAGGTGACAAACTATTCGCCTTACTGCTGAAACAGGAAACCCCGCTCTTTCAGTGATAAAACGTCTCGTTCTCGTTTCTAACTTTATATTCTGTTCCACACCCTTTTCATGTCCAATACCCTCTGTAGCGCAGGCAGCTCCCCTCTTTTGAAACAGCACCTCACTGCCTCCACCCCCTTCCGCCTCACCCCACCCCATCATTCCATTCCATCCTCACAAATACACTTTACCAAGGCAAGTCTCTCCGCAGCAACAAGCAAAGACAACTTTTTAGAATAAAGAGTAGTGTTTTACATAGGGCATACCAGATAGGTCAGATGGGTTGAAAGACTACTCAGGCACACAAAGATGAAATGCGGTTAACGAACAATGCAGACTCTTAAACATGTACATAAAACAATTTCCATTATGTCTGATAAGATCCCCTGCTACCAGTACTAAATATCAGAATTACATTAAACTAAAGATGAAATAAAACACCGATTCGCCTGAAAGACAAGTCTCTGTTATAGTCGGCGCAGTAGTTTTTGGCCGATGGAGAAGCTGGCGGACGGGCCTAGTCTGTGTACCTGAGGTTGCACGGTCAGTGTATTTCTTTTGTTTGGGCGTTCAGTCCGATAAGCTCCTTGGCGCAGTCAGCATTATACCATCGCACAAGTGACTCGCACCTAGTCTTCCCCTTGAATATTCCACCGGCCAAAAACTACTGAGCCGACTATACCTTGTTTATTTTCTAGGGGTGGAGACTTTTATATTACAGACTGAAACAAAAGTTGCTCAAGTATTAACTCCATGGAGCAGAGCCCATATCGATGAGCTAACAGTCGTTCCGATTTTAAAGAAATTAATAGCCTTGTACAGAATCCGAAAGGTTAACTGCCGTGATCACACAAGCCAGCTGAGTTACTCCACACCACACAATGCACTTCTTTAAAATATATTTTAATATTACAGCTACTCATATATTCCAACCATAATGCTGTGTGCTCAGCGGCAATATTTGTAGGAGTCAGTATCAAATGCTCACAATAACAAATAACACACTGGGCCACCGGTTTGCCAAAGGGCACATAATAAATTCTACAAGCATTAGATAACACACGGTATTTCCCAATTTTCCTGACTCCTTCCAGGTAACAAATAATCATAAAATGGAACAATACCATCACAAAATATATTAAAACGAGATAGGGATTATTTCCTAAAACAGCATTAACCAGATGGTATTTAAATGGAGTTGTTTTCTATGCGGTAAGGGCTGAATTCATAAATATTGTTTCAATAAAATTCTTTAAAGCGTTAAACTGTGAAGTTTTCTCGTCTCTAACCTCAAAACGTTCAGATTAAAATGCAACGCACTGTTAATTCTATATTATGTTTTGGTACGAAATTTAGACTGAGGGCATTTCGGAATGGAACTAATACAGGAAGGTGGACAAAATTACACAACGAGAACTTCTTAATTAATACTCTTCAATATCATTAGGATCATTAAACAAAGGAGAGACGGTCCGGACTTATAGATATCACGCCTGTCTGAGAGAGGAATACACAAGTTTAGTCGGAAAAATCAGACGGTACTGGAGTAATTTTGAAGTAGATACAAGGGTATTAAAGTGAGCATTAAAGAAATAAGGCCTGAGGATGTGAACTAGATTCACCTGGTTCAGGATAGGGTCCAGCGAACGGCTTTTGTGAATACGATAACGAACCTTCTGATTCTGGTTCCATATAAGGCACCGAACATCTTAACTAACTGACTAGCTAAAATGAGCTCCAAACAGTTGCTTATTTGACAATGTGCTGGTCCCGCCAGATGTTTGTTTCAAAGGCTAACTAAATGTTATCAAAATGAGGCCCTTCAGCGTTTTCTTAACTATTTCGGGAGAGAAATGGATTAAACCCGTAAAATGGGCCTGTACACATGATTAATTAAAATCCAGATTCCCGTTTACTTTGTAAGACTAACTCTTTTGGAGAAAACTTATAAAGATCTATATGAGATACGTGTAAATAGGTTTTATAGGTCAACTGCACCGAAACGAGCCAAACCTAATTTCATCCTGTAACTTACAGAGCATAGCACGAACTTTAATCAAAATCCACCGAGTTGTTTTAAGCTGAAACTTGTGAGCCGATCAATGGCCGGACGGACAGACAGACAGACAAGACGACCCCATAATGATCTCGTTCAAACAACTCATAACAATAACAAAAACTACGAAGACACTTCCAACAGAATGATCTGACAAACATACCGACAGAGCTACACGAAAGTCTGGCCGCGCAAGCAGTGCTTACTTTGTTGAATGACGCTAAATTAATTGTAGAGGTTATTTTGCATGGAATGAGACATGTCATGCCCACTGACATTTGCTTCAAGGCAGAATCAAGGATCATTACAGCTGTACTCAGGCCGAGATATGAACCAGCCACCTCCAAAATGTAAGTCTGTCGCATTCCTGTTTAAGGGGTCAATCAGAAAAACTTTCATATGTTAAGTTTGAGTCCATTACTTGCAGATTAAAATGCCTTCGTTGGGATGCATAAAATGGCATTTATTATTGCAGAAAAATATGGAATGGAACGGCTTTGAATAGCGCCTACCAGCGACACTGATCTTTCGGGGGCTATGCTTCTAATTGGTTGCTCTCAGGACACATTAATAGCCCAAAAACTAAATTCCTGGTAGAAGAACCCGCAGGTCCAACAGCGAAAATACCAAAGCCCGCCATCGGCCACGATACTGAGCCAACTCCATTTGCCTACCTCACAGCCGACTTCCCTAAGATCCATCTTGATAATATCCTCCCACATCATTCTTGGTCTTCCCAGCGGTCGTTTTCCAGAAGGATTCCCTACCTTTAAATAGCATAAACTGTCAGTTCTATTGTATTACGATACTTTCAAGAAATCCGCCCTATTTATTCATTTTTTAACAGTGCGAATTAAATTTCATCCTTCAAGATTAACCGATGTAAGCATCAGACACAGGTGGCTCCATTTTTTTGGATCAAATAATCGTAAAGTATCCACTAACAGATTGATCGAGAAAAGTCGAAAAGATAAATCGACTTAATCTGAAATAAGACATTCCACGAACGCTCTTCTTAAGAGCCCTGGTCAATTTTCAGTCCCTTCACGATGATCGAACTTGAATTGCCACTTCAGTAGAACTCGGCTCGTCCCCCCTCTCCCCCATCCACCGCGTCTCGTGACTTTCACATTTCCTCCGACAATATTCCATTTCCATTATACCACGTGCGTTTTAAAGGCTCGAGGGGAGATAGAAACGACAAGGGGTGGGGGAGGTGAAATAAAGGCACAGAGAAGACGACTGAATTACTAATTCAGCTAATACTGAATATTTATTATAAAATAACTACATCAGTGGAGCAGTCATTCCGAGAAACGTATAGTCAAGTGAGGAAAGAGAGAAGAAGTTTTGATCTAGTACATCATAAATTACATTACATATTACATTTAATAATATTAAAATGGATCTTAAACAGGGGGTACATTGGATTCAATTGAATCAGGATACGAACTCTTGTGTACGCGGTAATAAACCAATGTGTTTCATAAACACAATGCAATTTGACTAACTAAGCGACTATCAGCTTCACAACGTGGATTCGGCTCCACGGAGTTATTTACCAATTTACACTGGATAGAAGCTGATAATAATACAATCAATGAAGCCAAGGGTTTTTAAGCCGAAAAAAGTTGGATCGGGTGGGTGAATCCCAGTCAGGGTACGGGCGGATTCTTTTTATGTGCGTTGTGCTCTTATGGAACGTTAACGCGTGTCTGTAAAAATTAGTTCCGGATAGGAACAATGCACAGTTCCCGATCGTAAAGGTGCAAAATTCGTACGACGAGAGAATAACGTCTCGTTAACTGGCAAATTGATAGGTTCCACCCGAGGTCAAAAAAACCCGAATAAAATTACACCCCAGTTCTTTTGATGGTTCATCATAAGAACCACCTTTATCCGAGTGTTGACTGTTTAGTATGAGAGGATACGGCTAGTTATACGTAAATATTAGATATATTGATAACTACCAGGAAACAAAATTATTCGGTTTCGGGTTCATCATAAGCACTTTTTATTTATCCGAATGAACTGAAGCCACATAACACCCTAATACTCCTGAGCTCGAAGATTCTTTGCGCAAAACAAAAGTTACCTCTCAAATTTCGATCAAATTATTTTTACATTGCCTTGGAATGTTAGGATAATGATTCTACGAGGCTCTTCGACCAAAAATTATTGTCTTTCTGTACTTCTGTTCATGTTCTGTTTATCACAACCCTTATGTAAATATTACCAGTGTTTTAATTGATTTTTGATTTATGCAACAGCGCTTTTGAGTGTTTCTTTCCTTCATGTAGTACACAGCACAGAATAAACTGAAGTTTAAATTTTTTTTATTATTATTAGTGTTCTGTCTGACGACAGGTCCATATGAACAGGATCCTTCCATCCTTTTCTCTTCTCGGACTGGGACCTGTTCATATACGTTCTTGGCAGATGATCCAGAAGTGGTTTGCCATTGCCTTCTTCTGTGTGTGAATGGAGTAATTGTTGGGATGCCACGGAGAAACCGGGGAAGCCCCCGGAGGAAAACTCCGTGTTGCCTAGACCACGGCCTTGCCCAACACAAGTTATAAATTCGGGCACCGCCGGGAATCGAACCCGAGACCCCAGGATTACAAGGCCAGCGTTCTAACCGCTAGACCACCGTGGCGAAGTTTAAATTAGAGAACAATAATTACTTCCTTGTGATGAACTTCATCTAGACCCCGTGCCTGCTACTGTAGTCACTACATAGTTGAATTTTAGGTATTTAGTCATTTTCTTATGCGTAGTCAATTCACCAGTGTACAGTGAGTATCTCCTAGCCATATATTCGTAAGACTTCCGATACATCTGCAGACACAAACATCTTCAAATGGCAGCAAAATATACAGGCACGTCTTCAAACGTAAGCAAAATATTGATACACTGCATAAAAACATTTGTAAACTCATTATGGAGCGAGAATGTTTCCTTCGTTAGCATTTGTTAACCTGCACCTGTCAGCGGATCTGCGTGCCAACAGCAAACAGAAATAATGTCGGTAATGTATCACCCATTTTCTACGTCGCCCCCAGGTACGTGCCTGTATATTTTGCTGGCATTTCAAGATGTGCTTGTATATTTTGAAGCCAAAAACGATAGAACACTGTTCAAACAGAAACTTCCGCAAAGTAAATCTGAACACCTTCAAATACATTTTTCAGCAAAACAAAATATATTATATTCCTACACTCTGCTCTGAAGAACGGCAACCATTGGCTGACACGTGGTCTTTAATTCACGGCGCAAAGGATACTTAGCGTTGGATGGAGAATCTGGAAGGGCCTGGAAAGAAGTAGTGGCCTATTTTAAGATACTATCACAGCATTTGACTTTAGAGTTTAAGAAAAACCACGAAACCACTCAGTAAGGACAGTAAACCATCGATACGAGATAAGATCTCGAATCCTACAAACCAGGACCGACAGAGGACTTATTTTTTTCGTTCTTCGTACAGACCAACATTGAACACCCTCCTTACATTAAAAAGGTAGTTGTAAAGGACCTAATATGCCAATCAGATAATAGCCTTGTAGTCGAGACTTTAAAATTGGTCGTGTGGTTTATAACGTCGTATCAACCACAAATAAATGCTTAACCATATGACAATCTGATAGTCTGGCAATCAAATAACTGAGATAGTCGCCATTTGTTTACCGACGTTCTAGCAATTACGGAAATAATAAACAATCAGACACGAACAGCAACAATTATTAAATGAGAATGCTTGTAAGACACCTCTATGCATGTTAACTACATCTGAGATTAACATACCTTACCGAACTTCACAGAGACGCCAAATATATCCAAACAAGGCAGCTGGCTGTGACAAGAAACGAACTATTCATTCAACAGAACGTGTTGCTATCCGACTTCACTCTTCTGTTTATTAGCCAGAGTTCAGAGTCCTCATTGGCCTTTGTTGGAATACGTATCAACTGTTCTTAGATCATATGAAAAGGAACATTTAATAACATAAAATTCTAATGATAATCTACACAATTCTCGACGAAAAACATTAAACGAAGTGATTCTATCCTAGATGGGAGAATAACATTTAAATGTATCTTATAGAAATGGTGTGGATGAGGACTCAATTCATGTGGCTCAGTGCCAGGTCCTTGTGAACAGAGTAATGATCCTTCGGATTCAATGTAGGCGAAGAACTTACTCTAGCATAAGTCCTATGATCAAGTCAGCCGCAATTTTGGTTGCGATGTGTAACGGGTGAAAACATCCGGTGCCGTCACATTCTATTTCCGTTAGATCGACTTAATATTATTTGTCCATCTACACCTGAGTCTACCAAGTGGTCTCTTTCCACCAGGTTTCAGTCTAAAATTTGTGTTTCTCTCTTATGCGATCTACATGTTTCACCCATCTCGTCCTCCCTGGTCAAAGCATACTAAATGATAGGTATATGATGACCACAAATTGTAAACCTTCTCGTTTAGCAAAGTATCTATGGTCTGCCTTGAGGAAATGACGAAAACCACAATAAAATATCTGGATACATGGTATCCAGGCCTAGGTTCGAACCAGGAACTCCCAAATATAAAAAAAAATTATGCGTACTAGTTACATTACTCCGAAAATCAATTCACGATTTGACATCAACTACTTCTCATGAAAATGGCAGTCAAGAAATTCGTCAAAATGTCCCATACTTTCATAAAACTTGAAGAACCGTTGTGTGAACATAACTCATTCCTTAAGACCCAGTTTAACATTATCCTCTCGCCTACGCCTTGGTCAACCACTAATCTCTTCCCTTCAGGTAAAACTGAGTGAACAGTTTCAAGATAATTACCCTGGTCTATTAATTGAATACCAGTTTCTCGGTTCAAGTGGACTGTATATGTGGGCACACAGAATAGAGATCGAACAGCCGACGTAATCTAGAGTCGCAAGTTTGAGATCTGTATTTATGAGCTTCTCATAACTGAAGACAAGGCAAGGCAACCCAACACCAGCACTGCATATTAACACCAACAACTTATAAGAAACTGCAAAGCCGATTACTAAATCTTCCAAACAAGATATTGCCAAAAAACCTATAGGCACAGTGTCCTCCAAAATATTTGATTAAGGGGTTGTTCTTCCAACTAACCCACTTAAAAAATTCAAGGTACCACTTTCCCAAGTAACTCCTACTTTCAACGCTCATAATCTCACAACCCTTTTCAACGGGGACTTAATTTTTATCTCAGACTATATACGTTTACAAAAATAAGCCTTTATACCCTTCTGGCCTGTCTGACAATGTATGCACACAATGATAAGGCTTCACACAATGCGATTCACAATCGTTGATGTATGCCAATAATAAATCAAGACACCTGTATCAATAGGCCTACAAGGAAACCAGTTATGAAAATACATGGCCAAACTTGCTTTTTACTTACAGAACTGAACAAACTCAATTTTTGAATGACTGTGCCCAAGCACTACGACTAGAAAACGTGAAGTGGATGTAAGGCTCCACGCATTAACCTCGGTACTAGATAAGAGGTGAGATTCACGCTCCGGCCGCTTTATTTCCGTAAACATGATGAAGAAGGATGACGGGAAAGAAAATCTCGGATCACTGCCGAGAATCGAATCCAGGTTGCGCAGATCTTAACCAGTCGCCATACTGCTGTAATTTCTCTGGTTCAATCTCTGGGATACGTAAACAATCCGATTCTGACACTTAATAAATCCAATTAATAACTCTCATGTAGACCCAAATATTCATTAATTGTGAGTTACTTCGTAACATGGATCAACAAATTACAGTGTACGTCCTAGTATCGAATATTATCAAAATCAAGTCCGAAATTTCAGAAATAAAAAATGTCAGAACGCCGAAATATACATGAGCTCTTCATTAAGCGTTCATTTTATAAAAATAGCACATAACAAAAACCATAACACTGAAATCTGAAACTGGACTATCTCTCGCAACGACGTCATCTAGAGACAGATAAGCGTCTTATCAGACGGGCAATTAAGTTGGTGGATGTAAGCTGCCTGCTATATGCATACATCGCATATTTCTACATGACATGAAGACGGAATGTAATTTCATGAGACTACATACATAGGTCTGCGAAAATCTCTTAACCTGAATCAACATCACCGAAACTCCGTGGAAACGCTAATAAATCGCATGCAAAAGAAATCATCAAATATACAGTTTTTAAGACGCACAAATGGTTAAGGGGAACATTTTTATTTTCTGCTGCATATTCAAACAGCTGGTAGGTGCGGGAACCAGGAATCCACAATTTTGTATTCGTACCTTTAAAATCCACTCACTTCCATTCATCATCCTTCGTGCTATCTACATTCGGCTCACGAGTGCTCTCGAAGCGACACTGCTTCAGAGACGAAATAAGAAAACTCCAATAATTACGAGTTCTTCACGCACTTTCGTGGGCGAAGAACACTTTATCGACCAGTCAATGTGTCTGACTCACGTTTTTTCCTACGCGATGCGCAACAATAACCTCGGATGCCATTACTTCAACAATGACATACATTACGTGGCGCAAAGAACACCTAAGAATATTTGTGTACACCAAAAGAGTATAATTCACTTTATCAATATTGCTATTTCCATGTATGACAGAAAGAAACACCAACCAAACTTTGGCAATCGGGAATGAGAAGGCATTTTTGTCTAGCCGATAATGGAAAGATACCACACCACAAAATGCGATGCTCGTAACGCTGAACACAATCTAAAATATGTGTAACATCCAAGAACATTATTTCCAGTTGCCTTCCAGGCGCAGCGGAATAGTTTAGGGAATCAATGAAGTCGGTGATAAAACACACGAGTTGAAAGCTATCATCCTTCAAAGGAAGCAAAGAAAACTTCCAGTATTCAGATTACAAGAATGCACTTCCGCTATCTTCTCTTCCAAATGGAGAGCTCGTTTAAAGTTTTACAGTGTGCCCTACTATTTCGTTACACTCAATTTTTGAATTTATGTAAAAATTCAAAAATGTTTTAAATTAAAACGTTGAATTCATTTCTGATGCCTTCATTCCCTTTTCGACCTAATAATGTTTACGGCAACAGATTCTACAAATCTTATTCCATACATTTATTACGATCTGTGTGCCAAGGTCCAAGATTCTCAGCTATAACGCAGTGGAGGAACAGACATTCGTCAATTTGCACAATTCTAAATTCAGTCATTGTTATTGTCCGACACAACTGGTATTTTTACCCACGTACATCTACGGTGTGCGCGTACTTATAAAAGCTGCCTAATGGTACAAGCAATTCTAAAACAGATCATTCTGCTATCTAGCGCCTTTACTGAGAACCTGCTAAGCCGTGCACACACAACACACGTGACTGTGTGTTTTATACACGACTTTCCGACTTCTCAGTAACAGCTACATGGCTAAACGTTCTGTTTTAAAAGTGCTGATACCGTTAGACAACTTTTAAAAGTAATTTTTCTGTACAAATGGATAGAGGGAAGAAAAGTGGAAAGGAATGCAGATACAAACGATGTTATTTCCGTAAAATTTCAACATGCCGATTCCCTAGTTATTCAAGTTATTTTTTAATACGGACGCATATCATGAATAACTGCAGGTTTTAAATGTTATTCTCTAAAATAACTCCTTGGAAACCTACTATTTTCGTTCTGAGCACATGCATTCAAGTAATATACAACACAATTATATTTCCCAATTATAAATGTGCTTTACGAAATGAATCTAGCGCACAAAAAATCCAGTACTGTGAAAAAGCTGAAGACGGTTCCATTTGGCGGAGTTTAATGTTTAAATTCGTGATAATAATTTAATACATAACATTTCGTTTATATTTTCTTTCACACTCTAAATTTCCGCTGATATTTCATTTTAATGCTTAACTTCACGATGGTACTTTATTATATTACACAGTCTGTTTATAAATAAATATCATTACAGTATAGGCACATTCATAATTTATAGTTTACTAACTTTGACTTTCCACGGCCGCGTTCCCTTATAACCATTAATCTCATAAAGCATTAAGTTCGTCTAACGCGGATTAGAACGGACCGCTTTCCATGGAAGTGGGTTTGCTGTTTCCTGTCAAAATCGAGCTTCAAGGTACATGGTGTGATTCGAATTCAAGTGACTCAGGCGAGGGTCCAGTGAACAAAGTAACGATTCCATAAAAGTTTAAAAAAATTGACAAGCTGAGTTACTATCATCTTCTCAAGTAAAACTCTGCTCCACAGATTCAGTAACATTAACTATTCAACTCCTCACCTCGAAATCTAAAGTTTTCCTACGATAATGGCGATAGTCGACAAAACTAACGAACTCTTGAGTAATCAATTACGCCTGTTTCTTGAATCGGAACAAGCCAGGGGGCTTTAAATCCGCGCAGGACGGGGAACTACGACACCCACAACAAACGCATTGAATGTCTTCAGCCATCAAATAAACGTGAAGGGAGCCTTTTGGATAGATCGATGATGTGACATCCGTCTCGTTTCTCCACTAAGGCAAACAAACGGATAAAGAGACAGTGTGTCAATACAATGGCTCGTACTGCTTAGTCCCAGGTTATAACCTCGGCAAGGGTATTGTACCCAAATTTATTAGCGTTCACAGTAATGTCGGGAAAATGTCTTCATATATATACCACGACCGCTCCTTGCGGCATATTTACCATTTCAATTTTCATAGTCACCCTGCCATTTTCCAGCTATAGTACAACTCATAAACTTAAAAAAAAATAATATATCGTTAGACAAACACTAGAAAACCAATTCCATGGATAAAAGTCTCTTTTTACAACTTAACTGTCCTTCAGCTACTCATGAACCCCGCCCTTTTTACGGGATAAGATAAATCATTATGTACTATATTCGTAACACTCCGCAGCTGGGCAAAAGTACGCGCCCTATTTCCGTCAAACACATTTGAATATGGTTCTTCCATCTACGTTAATGTCTTCCAATTGGACTCTTTCCCTTTCCTTCACACATTTCCATCAAAGTTTTGTATTTATCACGTCCACCATGCGTTCTGCATGCCCCGTCATCTCATTCTCCTTCATTTCATCTCATGATCATTTAATGAAGTAAAAAAAAACAAGATAAACAAAAAGACATTTTCAATGTAGGTTAAAACAGCTCCTAATATGAATTCGGTTTGAATGTCGGCTAGAAGACAGGCTAATTATGACTGAAGATTGAATCTCCTGTACTTCCTGGTTGGTTCTGACATATTACCTTAAAGCACGCCATAACCTAATATTTTCAAATCACCGCGGACAGCCATCATGGTCTGTCTTCTGCCAACACACAGCGCGAGTCACAATTAAGTGACGATTTAAAGACATCTTAACTCTGAAATAAATTCGCGGCAGCCATACCGAGCAATCAAAAAACAAACTTGAAGTCTACTTCAATATGATGTGGATCGTAACATCCGCAGCTTACTTCACAGTTACGATTTCTTTAAATCAGGGCCTAATTGTGACAGCCCGTACAATCTCCGTACACGACTCAATTCGATAACACGAGAACCAACGACAGATAAAGCAGCAAAGTGTGACATTCCGCATGCATCTGCTTATCACTACATTTATAAGGAGAATTATGTAAAGACACAAGGAAGGCTGATATCAATCCTTTATTGAGCCTGTATGTTCATACTATGAAGCATAAACATGAAACTTGAACTTTGAAATTACTGTGGAGTGAGGGATATACGTGATAAGACGACAAAATGCTGTGCTCACGTAACACTTTCCAAACTGTACTATGAAATATTTTAATATCTCCCAGAGCAATCGCTTGCGTAGACAATTTCTGTACTGGTACGTAGCTGTTTGATACCCGACCACGATTTACTATACAGCACCAAGAAGACCCGAGAGTAAAAAAAAAACTGGGATTGAAATTGAATGGGTTTACGCTTGTGATGTTTTAATTTGCTGGGTGGAACATAAATATTATAACATAAAAACAATCACGGGCTCAATAAGATGCTAGTAAGGAGGTTGGTATGGAAGTAAATGCAGATAAAACTATATGTACGTGTCTCGTCACGGAATTGTAAGAGTCATCATTATTCGCTACCTTTACACAGCTAATTGTAAATTCTTAATAAATGTAATGATACAGGCCTATTTGTGGAGGACGGTAAGAGATCAAAATTGCATTCAAGAAGAAATAAAGAGTAGAGTAGTGCCTGCTGCCATGTGGTTTAAAATATTTCTTCTCCCAGGAGAAAAATTCAGAAGGTATACCGGAAATGAGAAATGCGTACAAACGTTTGGCTGGAAATCCCAATGGTAAGAGACGACTCGGACGTTCTAGGCGTACACGAGAAGATAATAATAAAATGAATCGGGGGATAACGGGGTAGCAGAGTGTGGATTGGATTTATCTAGCTTATGATAAGAACCAGTAGAGGAAACTTCTACAGACGGTAATAAACATTCGAGTTCCGTAAAAGTCGGGGGATTTACCGACTAGCAAAGACACTATTATCTTCTCAAGGACTTTTATATGGAATCGGTTAAGGAAGTGAAACCATTAGCTATTTACAGTCTGTGACACTGAGACCCAGTTACTACGTAGACCAAAAATCTGTTAAACGTTCATGGCTATTATTTTTTTTTATTTCCATATCGATAAGTCCACGGTGTTGCAATTTTGAGACACAGCAAATATTTACAATTCCTGCATAAATACACAGTTTCTATTTGAGGCCCGGGGCAACTTTGTAATGGTATGTGGCTAAATTGTATCCCAGTCAGTAGAGCCGGGCAGTGTACCAAGTCGAGACAGCACGGTTTTCTCTGCTTTGCACCTCCTTCGCAAAATAATAACACGCTAGAAGCAGCCCTGACAGTAACCTAGGTAAGATATGGCATTTTAATCCGAAGAAATCTGATGCGGAATAAGTAGGAACGACGCAGTTTCGTAATAAGACTTATTTCAAAACAAGGCCAAGAGTACTTGTTAGTTTCTCCACGTTGGTATAACACACTGGAATGATAACATCAAGGAGGGTGAAATGGAAGGAGAATGCGAAAGATAAGAAATACATAAAACTGATTTCAGGCGCATATATGAGATCTAGATGAGGCTATAATATTAAACTGGACCTCAAGAAACACGGTGTTAATTGTACTGAACTGCTTTCGGGGTTACGATCCGGTAAAAGACTCTCTTGAACAGTGCAATAAACCATTTACATTCATAATGGGGAAATTCTTAACAAGGCGATGCGTATATGAGCTTGTCATGAAAGATTCTGCTCAAATCAGGCGCAACTATATTCTGACAGCGAAAGTGAAAGTATTCTTGCTTCTACTCGTATAATTTCAATGACAAAGAATTTCATTTGCCTGAGAAGAATAACAGATATTAAATAACATGACTTACCTAGCGAGATAATATGCAAATACTGGTGTAAATTTCTACTAACAAACACGAAAGGCTTGCTAAATTTTGAGGACCAATGGTCGACAAACAAAATCCCTGACAAATGCAATGCATAAAAATATATCTGGAATGGGATTCGGGGTCTAGAATTAAAATGAACGTATTAACACATTTTAAACCGTGTCGGTACATTATACGTAACTCTTTGTACATCATTAAATATTAAAATCGTCCTTTTTTTAAAACAAAAAACAGCGCACAGTATGAAAATAAATACGAACTAAAATAAGGATTCCATTCAGATCTATACATATCATTTTAATAGTCTGTATATTTAGCAAAATATGTAAATATCAAAATAATTAATGTTTCTATGCAACCACAGTGACTGATTTAGCACTCTCTGGTAGCAATGCAACTAAAAGCAAAATACAGATAATTAGTATCTGTTGATTAGTTTTATCGACGTCAATAAGTCAAAACCAACCAGTTATTTACAACAGCAAAGAACGTATACGACAGCTCGTTAATTGAAATACAAGTTTTCACTCTTTGCTTACAAGGATTACTTTTAGAAATACTAAATAAAATATGTGGTATCACTTCTAATTATTTTGTCTCAATATGATGGTGCTATGTTTACGATAACATTATTTTCCGTCACAGGTAACAGAAACAAAGCTCGCTATTTCGCTAATAACTGCGATATATGCTGTATGTTCCTGCAACAGTTAAATACGTTCGCATGTGGGGCTATGCGCCATTTGCTTGAAAACATTTGCGGCGTAGCAGAAAATCATTAGCCTAATACCTAATGAATAAACAACAACGAACATTACGTATCTGCTTTTAACATACATATTCGTTTTTCTTCTGTTCAGAGATTTGTAATCATTTTCTGTTTCTTTTCATTATTAAAAGTCGGCGAAAAATAATTAAAACAGAACAAAGGAAGATTTCTATTAAACGGGTACATAAGCAAACAGAAATGTCTTGCGTTAATCAGCTTTATAGAGGATAACAATAAATGAGATCAGCACACACATCGTGTGCAAAAGGAAGTTGAGAGAGGGCGAAATATAACAGAAACAGACTAGGAAAGAAAGAGAAGACAGTAGTCAGGGAAATACATGACGAGGATTAGAACAAACCAGTGGGGTGGGGTGGGGGGGCTTTGCTTATGGGATCAATACACTCGCTAAGGGGTCCCAAACACAGACACACACCGTTATCTCATATCCAGTGCGGCAAATAAATGAGAAAATCATTATTTTATGCACAGCTCTATGGTCATAATACCCTACAAAAACTGAGTAACGTTAAACATGGCCAGCAACAAAAAGTAGGCTAAATTCAAACAATTAATATGCTAATAATCAATAAGTCATCAATCAAAACCGTTTATATTTCGATATTGGTTTTCTGGGGGTTTTTTTTTGTGTGTGTGGACATGTAGATAAATAACAACGCCTCGGTCTTAAACCCTGACAATGGATACAGTATGTTCTTCAGAACGTTAGTATCTACCTATAAGTCCAGAAAATCAACAAGAACATGCTCACCACCATGAGAAACTCTACCCTCAAAAGTGTTTTACAATCGTTAGGCATTATTAACCATGACTTTACGTGTTTAAAAATAAAAAATTACGTCAATATGATATTAACTCCTTGTAGCAGAGTCGTTCAGAATCTAACAGTAATTCAGCTAGTCACAAAATACCCCAGCTTATATGGAACTCGAAGGTTTACATGAGCACGCCAACAGCCCCTACTAACGTAACCATTCCTCTTATTCTTTGCTTTGTTGCCAAGGTGGGATCGGGTTTGATGAAGGAATTTATTTTCAGGTGATTGCTGAATTAATTTCTCCGCACGATACTGGTAAAAGTTAATGTACTACACCGATGCGTCCGTGATACCGTTTCAACTTGCAACTCACAACTGCCGACTGAGACTCTCTAAATGACGTTTTCTCTCAAATATATTAATTTCTCCCACTCAATCCGAAATCTGAAATTTGTTAACATCATTGGTTCGACTTCCCGCTTTGTTTTGTGATTGGTGGAAAAATTTAAATCAGAATACATTTTCTCTGATTGGTCGGTTCGATACCCGAGGTCAACTTTGACAGTTTACATCACGTGGTGACGCTAGGTCACTTATGCCTACTTTTGCATAAACCCAATTAATAGGGGTCCGACCTCCTAGGGGGTGAAGTACTGCAATGGCCTGTCAAAGTATCCAGTTACAGGAGTTTTGAACTTCTTGAATGTGGATTTTTTCGAAAGGACAGCTGACAGTGACAAATATAGGTCGCAACATGTGCGTGTGTGGATGTATTGAAAACGGAAACATTGCTTCATCTTTGATGGGTGGTCATAGTCCGAGCCCGACCTCATGACTAGACGATTACACTATTCCAAGCCACATGAATCCAATCCACATCCTCCCGCCCGATTTAGTGAGATCCCTTTTAATATAACCCCTCTCTGCACATATTTTCCGAAGTGTCACTTACCTTCAGGTTTCTCGATTCAAATTTGTATTCATTTCTATCTCCCTGGGCGTGCCATCTCTCCATCCTTCATTTGATCAACCTAACCTAACATTTGGCGGAGAGTTGAATTTATGATGCCCTTCCACTTGCCTGTCAAAATATTCATTAATATGAGTCATTATTGACGTCATGAGATAATTTATACGGCAAATATCTTTATAATGTACATGATTTTATCACGTCCAGTACCAAGGTCTATAATGAGTTCCGAGCAAGATACACAATTTGTCCCAATTTAACACTATATTAACAGCTGAGTAATACAGCATCTTATGAGGTACGACATGATGATTGAGCAATAATACGGCATAAACTTGTCGTGACCTACTTTAAAGTACGATCTCAGTATTTACCTGGACGCAACAATGAAACCATAAAAGGTGGCGGTTAGCACAGCATATAACCGGGCCAGTTTATGCAACAGGAGTCAGATGCGATACCGCTGTGATCCATTCTGTACACATGATACACGAGTTTGCTATTCCAGTGATGTAATGGACAAGATAAGCTGACTTCTGAAGAACATTTCTCTGAAATGGTACCAAAGATAGTTTGAGACTAACAGAGGTAAAAAACCGTAATGAATTAAAATTTCCTATTGGCCTAAGAGCCACGGTGGTCTAGCGGTTAGAACGCTGGCCTTGTAATCCTGGGGTCTCGGGTTCGATTCCCGGCGGTGCCCGAATTTATAACTTGTGTTGGGCAAGGCCGTGGTCTAGGCAACACGGAGTTTTCCTCCGTGGCATCCCAACAATTACTCCATTCACACACAGAAGAAGGCAATGGCAAACCACTTCTGTATCACCTGCCTAAGAAACATATATGAACAGGTCCCAGTCCGAGAAAAGGATGGAAGGATCCTGTTCATATGGACCTGTCGTCAGACAGAACACTAAATAAAATAATAAATAAATAAATTGGCCTAAGCGTACTGACTGCGAGGTCGTCACACCCAGTGTAGCTTAAGCACACTGCTTAGAAATCTTAAGCAACGGTGGTGTGACTGCACATCGGTATACAAGTTACAATTTTTACTTACCTTTAATTGACCAAGAACACAGAAACTAATTACGATGATCGCGGTAAATATTCTGTGTATTTGTGAATGGAACATTCAAAGTATTAAAGGTTGTTCTTACTTTTTTATTTCGCTACAAAACGAAACGGCACCGAAAACATTACAAGCCAACTTAATTCAAAAATAAAGCTCCCCCCCCCCCCCACATCCAAATCGATGGCATAATCCACCAGTTTGGAGACTCCAGAGAAGTCCGGTGAAGTATGAGATGGGTCTAAGTTATAAATGCTTCACAAATGTTTCTGAAGTACACTAACCATAAGGGAGAGTCTGTGAACTGAAACAGGTCTTGCAGTATCGTATATACGTTTAGCTCTTGGCTTATTTATATTTTGTGTTCAGTGCAGTGTATTTCTGATAATCCGCTCGCAGCCAGAATTGATCCTGAGGCCAATGAACTTGTTTTGCACACCATTTCCATGAAGATCAAACCCAATCTGATACGAACCAAGCCAGTATAAAAAATGTGTGTCGTGCCTAGTTAGTCTAGGAACTATTAAACGAATGAACTGGTCTGGTCTTTGGAAAATTGTTTGCGCGGACCACGATAAAATGTTTTATAAATTGAAACAAATTCCCTTGCCTCGAAACCAGCTGAAAGGAAGCTTATCATAACATACGGAGCTACAGAGCCATAGTTTGCCTTGCGCAGAAATAGATTCCCTCCCGTCTTGGGGGTGTTTCATGTAAAATAACACACGTCAGACCTCAGCACGGGGTAAGCTCAGAGAATGCTCTTCAGCTCTTAAGTTTCCGTGTGCGTAAGGACAAGAGAACAAGTAGACATTCGGCAGAAATTTACTAAACAGGGCGCCGATGTTCATTATTGAGGTGACGGCTTCCTTCGGCACTGGATTCACTGTAATAATTAAATTGCTTTTTATCGGACCGTACAAATCAACAGCCAACTAAAAAGCAAGGAAATTAAGGACTGACAGATCAGAATAAACAGGCTATGAGAAGAGCCTTGATTCTGTAATTGTCGATCGTTTGGCAACGACATATCAGTAACCAAAGATGGGTGGTAATGACAATCAGTTGTCACCTTACCAAACACAGCGTTTTTAATATCAAAGCCATTCTAATTTTAAAAAATAAAAGATCTAGCAAATTCCTACAAACATCAGCCATTACGCTGACTAGACAAAGCAGACACAGAGAAGTATAAATCGCGTCACCTTTCTGTTCACAATAACAACAACACTTAGTATTAAAAAGTACGCGAAAGAAAACAGAATTATCAACCACTAGCAGAAGAAATTCTGCACACGTGGTAACAAGTACGAGCAATTGTTGAACCAGTCAATAATTAAATATAAATTTATATACATTCAGTTACGAAAGTCTGTATACTGACAGCATTGAAAAATATTCTGTGCTTTAAACGACAAAACAATTTCAGAAACACATTACTTAAGAAACGTCTAAAATTAGATCATCCAGCGTGCGGTGACTCTATTTTATGAGGATTGAAAACAGACCTTGTACTTGACACGTATTCACATTGCCAACTGTACTGTTAGATTATATATGAATTAATAGGCCTATCAATCTGCCCAGTGAATGATCTTACTTCTTTACCAACAGCAACAAACCAACCTCGAACTGTATGGAACGTAGTGTTATGCAGTGGTGAAAACCGGTAAAGTTGTCTGGTCCCTGGAATCTATCCAAATTCCAAGAGGCCACAGATGACAATGAAGGTTAATATGCACAGAAAGAAAGAAAGAAGTAAATGAATCGAAGGCAGAACGGAAAACAAGAATGATGGAGAGAAAGAAACGAAGACAAGAAAATGAATTATGCAACACACAGACAAGACGTCAATCCTGAACTTCACACAAAAAAAACCGCATCGGCTTGAAGCGTCATGGTAATTAAAGCTACATTATTTTTTTATAAGTTTACAGTTCGCATTTGTATGAAATGCGATGTAAAAATACTGAGTTCTTGATATCAATCGCCCTGAGATACTGTTTACCACAGAGAAGATAGAATGGTTACAAGAATTTAAAATGAAAGAACTCCCTCGTTTACGTGTAACCTGCTCTGCGCCTGAAACAACGCACTACGTATAATAAAACCTGGGTATGACAAGCAACGTTACGAAACCGCATAATTTCAAGTTTTAAATAAATCTGGACAAACAAACCAGTTTGTACGGGCGTCAGAGGGACCGGCTCCGTCTAGGTTAATAATGCAATGGAAAGAAGTGAGGTCTTTTAAAAACAAGATTGCTCAATTCTATGGCACTGATACTGTCTGACTGACGATGCAAACACGTTTTCTGTCATATTGGCGATGTTGTTCTGGGTTGTGAAGCCGTGACCTTCTGAAGCTGGCGACAGAATGTTTCTCCGAAACACTGGTACAAATATAAGAGTGTACATCGCGTCACAACCCAGAACATCATTATCGTCAACCTCACCACTGTGAGAGAGAACCTTTGGTCTATCATCTTCCCGGGACACACCCGTTCTACAAAAATGTAGCTGTGGAGACTGAGCCAAGGCGGTTACCACTACCAACATTTTGGTTAAAATTTCTACTTATGTTTAGTTTTTATGTAGCCTGTTGAGAACAGCAACTGACCAGTCTAACTGCAGCAGCGACTTTAAACGCATTGACCAATTATAAATAAAACGTACAATTTCTCTTTTGGGCTTTGTCCAACGCCTAAATTACAAAATTACTAAACCACAACGTTTCGAGAGGTACATTCTGCATTGGTATTCAGGTAAAAAGAGATAAGTATCTTCAGACCTGTACGTCTGAGGCTAACTCAGCCAGGGAGGCCAACAGATAGGCTTTCTGTCTTCTTATCCCCCTCTCTATCTTAAGATGGAAACACAATCCAACTTCCAAAATGCCGTAGTTTTTATAGTCTTATAATACAGACGATGGACAAACTCCAAAATAACACTTACGCATATTATAACGCACCGTCAGAAAACTTCAGACTTCGAATAAAAAAAAAAAAGGCAAATATCCCAGGAAATCATTTATCTTCGTACGTATAAAAACTACTTAGCTTCAATCCCCAACGTATTTCTCCAAGATCCGTTTTAATATTATTTCTATACCTCCTTCCAGGTGGCCGCTTTCCAAGAGAACATCGCAGCAACATTCTGTATGGATGTATCGTTTCCCCAAATCTAAGCCCATCGCATACGATGTACAAACGTTAGGACTATACAATTTGTTTAATAATGCTGATTAACAAGATACTAAGAGAACAATAATTGCAAAATGGTCCCTTGAGAATCTTCCCAAAATGTCAATAACGCATACACATTCACAGCGTATACAGGCACACACATATTTAAATAAAAATCTACATTATTAACAGCGGTACTGCAGACAAATACAGGCTTAACGTAAACCTTAATACGTATACTATATAATGATTACAGAACCCTTACGTTTTATTATAACATTTAAAACGTGGTATATTAGCAGCTTAAAATGGGAATGTTTGGACGTTTCAATCTAAAAAGACGGAACACTGCATTTTACAAAGCTCTGGTGGAATATTAAACCCAACACACTGCAATAGAGCCGTGAAGATGTGTGTATACTAGTTAGAATCAATTTTGTGAACTTGTGCAATGGCAATACCTATTGCACTATTGGCATTACAGATTTACCGCTGAAACATCAACGGAAATTGCACTAATAGATCTGTCAATTTAAACTTCGTGAGATTTCAAAGACAATTTAGTCAGAGATAGAATATCTATTGAAAATTCTTACGGGCGTGCATTTATTACAACTAATTTGAAGCAACATTACGTAACAAGTGTACAGTTACGGTCTAATAAAAACGTCTCTGATCCTTAATTTTGGTTCTTCATTGGGAAGGAAAAAGCCTAAGTAATTATGTGCGATGTATTGAAACAGGAAGTTGTAAATAATATGGTTATAAGGGCATTGGAATAATTTGTTCTTAAAACGAATCAATCCATCAAGAATAACTTCATGTGACCCGCTGAAGCCACTGTATTCTGTTACACTTACGCGTGTTAATTCCATTTATAACTTGGTATCATGAAAAATTTGTATCACTTCCCTGAAAAAATATGACCTTCACTTACGTCTCTTAACAAGATTTCAAACATAACACACGCAGGCCTATACTGCCACCCTATCAGTAAGCAAGACGTGTAACAACAGGCCAACAGAATTTTTTAATTTAATATATATGTACACATACATTCTCACTCTCATTTACATTGGTAATATTTTCATGATAAAGATTATATGTATAATTAAATACAATTACGCCTTTCCCTTTCAGCTTATCGTCAAGGTCATCAGCTTTTCAGGCTTGCTACACAGGAGTGCGTGACTTTGGACCCACAGATTGCGTATTTGATTAATTATTGTTTGGCATATTTATGGATTTATTTACTAAATCTAAAGCAGACCACACCGATCACCGATAGCAGTTCTTTAAGCGCGTTCTTGCTAGCCAATTATTATCTACCGTTGTAGCTGACGACGTTTGTCTTCTAGGTTGTAGCAACATGCAGTCTAACAAGAATTTGCCGACGTTTCAGTGGTGCTTGTTACCTCCATCAAGGCGATCGCCAATGAAACGTCGGTAAACCTCTACCAGACAACACGACGCCATAATCTTGAAGACAGCCATCTTCATACTCGCCGCCGTGACAACTTAAAATCCTACAGCTGTATTTAACGGTACACCTACAGACCAAATACAGGTACAAAAATTTTGGGATAAAGAATAATTCAGTCTCAGAAATTATTTTCTTAATTTAATTTCTGGGGCTTTTCCCCCAAACATGTGGTTGCCTACCTTGGACAAAGCGTCAGCTCATCGAGTAGATTATTCCTGTAACAATCCATAAGCCTCCATTCTGTGTGTTCCGTATGACTCTCACTGTAAATAGAGACTATTTACCTAAACAGCATTAACCAGTTGATCTTTGTAATTAAGAGCTGCATTTTCTTTGCAGTACGGACTGAATTCTTAAATAATATTTACACGATCTTTGTCTACAATAAGGGATACAGAAACGAAAGAACGTGGACATACCGGGGTCCCGAAAGGGATACCACGGTCCGAGACAGTGCGCCTTTCATAAGCCTATCACTCTGATTGGCATTTGTTAATTTCCCAGAAAACTGTCCATCAAGAATGACGGGGAAACCTAAAGCAGTACTTAAGAACACGTTTTTATTCACAAGTGTAACAAAGCAGCGTATAAAATTAAAACAGTCTTTGCTCAATTACAAAAGCTTCGAAGCGTAAACGCGAAATCATCTGTTTTTATTACATTACATAAAAGTGCACGTACAGTAATCGGGATGAATCTGTGCGTTCGACGTCCGTTAGAAGTAGAAGGCAGAGGGGGGCGGGGGAGTAGCAGATGAAGTATTTTCTGTCCAGACGAAAACATTTCCTGGGGACAGTATTAAACGACATAATTTGTTCAAGATTCTAGAGGGGCATACTCTCTACCTGATATTTTAAATGAAGGGCTCACATAATCCTTCGGTTTGGGGTACGTCTCGTATATTTGACATCACTGCAATTTAAAAGTATCAAGGCGGGGCCCCGGCCTCAAAACAGCAACAGGGTGCTTCCCTGGACAGCCCTGGCTTGACTACAGTCCTAGTGGTACTTCATCGAGTAAAAGTGTTACATTATATAAATAAATAACTTTTCGAAGTAAAATAGACATTTATTTTATTGCGTGAAAGATATTTTAGGGAGAGGGTTAGTTCGATCCCCCGTTATAAATCATATACACCCTACTCAAAGTAATTTAAACCAAGAGCAGCTAATAATTGTAGGACAAATATTTCATTTTAGCTACAGCACCAGGCTAAAATGTAAAATTTGTGTTGAAGGCAACTGTCAATGACGAAAGGCAGACCAGTCAATGGCCCAATGGAGACCTATCGATGTCCAACAAGAGACCAGCCAACGGTCCGCGGGAGGCCACTCATTGGCACGGGGTACTGATGTAAATGTTAAGGGGAAACGAGTCTATGACGCAATAGGGACCAGTCAATGAATGACCCAGGTGAAATCAGTCAGTGACCCAGGGGAGGAAAGTCTTTTACAACTGAAAATAACAACGGAAAAACAGATTTAATGCATGTCACTTTGATTGGAGCAGACAGATGTGTTGGTTTAAAGGACACAACTGACACAGACTAATTAACTACCTGTTAATGAAACTCCAATGTTTAACGCAGTTCTCGACGCAATTCAATTCCGTTCATTTCATTAACACTGACATTTTGTAGACAAGTTTCATATGAAACTTTTATTTCTTTACGGTAGCTTTTCTACGAAAATAAAGAATTCTGTGTCCAACTGCCAGTAAGATGACAAACTGACGCCATATGTAAACAAGACAATGAATCCTCACGACTATGAAAGACAGAAACCCATGCTAAAATTAGAGCATGATTATGTATTTTTCGGGAACGAACAATGTAGAACAGTAGCGGAAATGTATCAGGTCTAGTCTCATTCTCGCCCCCCCCTCCCCCAACCCGAAGGTCATGTAATGAACTTCAGTACGACTTCAACGGAAGTACTACAGAAGGTCCACTTCCGGCAAGTTCAAGTATTTGTTCGAGTCGTGAGTGCAAATGGACACCTCAGCATAAGTCCATTACCCTACAAGCAGCTCCATCTTGAATTTCAATATAAACAAGTGGTCCACGAGAAAAACGACTAATGACGTTTTGATCTGGGGAAAAATGAAGCAACGCTCCTAAGCGAGAGACAACAGTGTAAAGATGCAACCGTACCTCAATCTGAGCGAGACGCCTCATAGGTCTTCATGACCCTTTATTAGAGACTGACATCTTCAGGTCTCCAAACCAAATGTTTTACGTATTTCTCATTTGTACATGCGCACTTCCTGTCCTTCCCATCTCCTTTTCTTTGATTTCGCCATCCGGAAAGGATTTGACAACGGATACAAATTATGGAGCTTTTTATGTTGGTTCATCTATCGTGTGTCCAAATATTTTTCTTGGTAACTTGTTCTCAAACACCGTCTTTCTTCTTATTATTATTCCATCTATTCACCACTTTAATAAGGTATTTACTTCTGTGTACCCGAGACAAACCTTGCCACTGAGGTACATAGTGCAGCAGCTATTTCCGAAATATATTTTATTTTTAATATGCATTACATGTATTATATAGTTTATTATTATTATTATTATTATTATTATTATTATTATTATTATCGTCATCACCACAGTCGTCACCTTCACCATCAACTTCGCATCACAGTTAAAAATACGTTAGTTCATATCAACGCGCGTGCGCAGTAATTTCAAAATGACGGGACATTCCTTCAGACACAACATACAATACTTAGCTGTGCTTTTGAACGGTAACATGAGAAAGAAAGCGATAAGAATGGAATTCTCAAACGCACAGAAAGCAGCAACACGAGAAGGTGAAATGCTGGCATCCATGCTGAAAACAGGAACAAAGAAGCAGCAAAGGAAAACAATAAACTAGAACACTAAATGTTGAAACAATTACTGGGTGTGCAGTAACCCAGAACAACATGACTGTAAAAGTACCAAGGTTTAATAATGATGTCATTTCAACTGTAGCGATGAATCAGAATGGAAAATGATAATGAATAGTGAGTACGTATGGATCTGAGAAGAGGCGGTTGTGACACGTTTAATATAAGTAACATTACCAGCATTCACAAACGAAGACTACGAAACCACGAAAGGCCTAGAATATCCGGTAAATCGGCCGAAATTCGAACCGGAAGAAGTCTACGGCGTTGAAGCTCATATAACGTGGTCCGCGCAGCTGAGAAAGTCTTGGCGCATGATACACAGATACTCCAGTTTCAAATTGCACTGTTTGTTTATTTTCAGGACTGTAGTAACAAAAATTAAAGAAACAGAAGTCTAATAATTTATACGGAAATGTTTACTTCTTAGCTCTGAGGGGAGAAAAGTACAGAACCAGATGAAACTGGATTAGTTCCAGAATGGCAAGAAAATTCACAGAAAATATGATTAATCACATTGCTTGAGTAGGCATCATACCAGAATGGTAATAGCGAGACCTTCATGCAGAAGCTAAACTGTTTTTGTTGGTATTTATTCTTGATCAAAGATGCTTTGAGTTGCTAAGATACACCAACAGCGTCGAATGATAGAATGATTTGTACCCTGCACCTTCCAAATACGAGAGGCAGTACTGCGAACAGTTCGACCTCGACTATCGGCATGGTTGCCAACTAGAGTTTCTGGTATTACAAGTAACAAGGTATGCATCCATCTTGCGCTGCAGAACGACTAACCAATTTTGTGCTCAGTTTAAACTTCACAGAAAAAAACTATGGTAATGTGAAAATAATATGACAATCTAGTCAGAAAAAGCTGGTGGCAAAAATTACGGTTGCAGGCGAAAGAAGGACGGACAACTTTTACCTGAATAATGCCTTAAATTAGGCCACGACTGCTTCCCTCCACGTCCTTTTCAATTCGATAATCATCCGATTGTTGGACTCTATAGTATGAGCTGCTGACAGTTTCGTCGAAGGAAAAATCGATAAAACAAATAAACAATAGGTGTGTAATGTCACCATACAAATTTTGTCACGTTACAGTTCAGTTCTTTACAAAAACAACTCGCTGATGGAAATATCCTGTAGGCGAGTCCAAATACTAATTACCGCAAAAGTTGCGTCTGTTTCTAATAGGTTCCGCAAAAAGCCGCCGACGTCCAATTTACGAGACGGACTATCAGGATTTGGTTACTAACACCGCATCATATTTTTGCCCAGATGAAGTCTCAGATTTCAACAGACGTGCAAGTACGTATGCCCCATTTTACGGGGCATGAATATGATACTGATAACTCTGGCCACAGTATGGAGAAATTTAACGGCAGAACCAGATTAATGAAACATTAAACACGAATAAAATTTCGTGCTATCACTAAAGCGGTTAGTCGCCGACTTCGTGGCAAGTCAGTCCATTGGGGGGGGGGGGGGGTCCCTGGTGGACAAATTTGCAATTTCACATGTTTTTATCAGAGTCCTTTGATGTTCCCCGCCAATACCAGTCAACAGTTGCTCCATATTCACTTAAGTACAAAGTGTCCCAAAACGATTTATAGACAAAGGTAAAAATACAACTAATCTATGAACCAAGGCATCAATATGTCCTTCGTGATATCTGAAGTCCGTAAGCTCCATCGCAAATACCCCATAACTCTGATTCAAATAAAATATTACGTTGATTTTAAAACCTTGCACTCACTACTGACACAGCTTTCCTTTCTGATGCCATCACTTTCTCTTGAAACTTTTACTTTTTTCTTCGCGGTAAAACTTTATAATTCGCCATGTCTGCCATCGCCATTACCACTAAATTTCCCCAAGACATAAATGAATTTAAGTGAAGAGTTTTATTTTACAGGTTCCACGTACTCGCGACGTTACTTCAGTACAAACCGAACGTCATACTACACTTCTACTCTTGACGTTACCGGAGGGTGAACGCTCTTTATACGAAATCTGCTTTGTTCTCAAACACGTCAGATTCTGTTATTTAAAAACACTGAGCCAGCTGCAGAGTTTCATGAAATAGAGGTTGAGTATGCAACTGGGTGGGCGTGGCATATTAAAAAATGTGTAATATTTAATAACACGCTAATCTGTTACGGTAGGGTTTGTCACCCCCTTCCAGCCACCAAGCCAGAGGACCACCCACTGTCGGCTGTCTCTTATTTAATTCTCTCGCAGTGACCCTCCATTTCTGAAGATCGTTTACTCTAACCGCAATTATGTGACAGCGCCATGGCATGACGTAATCACCTCGTACTTGGCTGCTAGCGAAGCTTCACAGAGAATAATTTTAAGTAGTTGGCAGACCTATATTGTAATCTCTGGCGATATAGTCAAGCTAGAGATAAGGCAGGGTGACGCCATAAACATCACGAACATCTTAACGAAACAAAACTGTTCTCACCTTATCTCAAGTTGCCATAAGAGTACATTATTAACGTAAATAAGTACAAGACGTGCCGAAGACATTTTCTTTCCTTAAACACCACACCACGAAGGCGTATGAAGATAACGATTCACACATTCACAAACTCTGTATAACAAATCTGGTTTCCGAGTTTAAGTGAGGTGAGTTGTCAGCTTCACGTTCCGGCTGTTTTATCCCAGAATAAAGAGCTCCTGATACAAATTGGGTACGAAGATAAATAAGATCCTGAGACGGTCCAGACGGGATGACGACAGAAATATCTCTGCCTTGTCGGAAATCGAACCCCGGTCTCCCAGTGAACTGACTGAGCTACACCGACTTATAAAAGTAAATTCGGCTTGGAGTCCAAAAAGTATACTAGCCTACACTTTTGATTAATTCAAAAGCACAACCGTCATTTCATAATAAAACTAAAATTTTAAACTTCTTTTTCAGATTCTGATATGATAAGTAGGTCTATAACTTAATAACGGTTGTTACGAGCCAATCGCAAAGAACCAGAGAATAATTTTGGAGTGTTCGTGTACAGAAGACGAACAAGAATAGTTGAACTTCAGACAGATAAGGAAGAGAGAACTTCATATTGTGTATTCTACACACAGCAGTGCCATTGTATCAAAGTAGGTGAGCTTGGGCAAACAGAATAAAAGAATTATGATGAAAAAGAAGAAATATTGAGAGAATTTGGTGCAGACATAACAATAATATTAAAAGAGTTCTTAAAGAAACAGGTTGTGGCGGTGAGAAGTTGATTAACCCACTGGCCGAACATTTAATTACGTTCACACAAAGTACACCAAATAGACTGTAACGTTTCAAAATATAATGTCTGAAAATAATTACAAATTTTTCAGTACACAATCGTCACATATTGTCAAGAAATTAAAGTACATCCGTTTCTCCTATAAGGCGATTAATTTACAATAAACTGCTGTTCCCATAACGCGGGTACATGTTGAATATAACGCGAACAGATCTAAGTAAATAAAAAAAAATTCAGAGATGTAACATATAAACGTTAAGTATGAAGAACTGTCATAAAATCACTTATTAAAAGTAATGCAAATTAATATGACCAACTACTACAGAAAAATTACAACCGTGATGGTGAATCCGAACTCAGTACTCCAACCTCTTCATTCGAATTGAACCAACGGATTCTACAACGCGATTATTCCATGACTTGGTGTTTGCCAGGGACGCAACTATCGCGTTATGAAAACACGCGTTATACGTGAAATTACTACATTCAGACTTTCATCTGCTCACATCTCACAGCCGTCAAAGGAGCTAAAATTCAGCCAAATGAGAAAATGTTCCACAATCGTGAAAGTATGCCATTTAATCAAAGAGGCTCAGACAAGAAAGAAAATCTACATTTTTAACAATCCTGGTCATTCATAACCAGAAGTTACCAACAATAACTTATATGCCAACGGATTACCAACGGTTCATATAATTTGCGTATCAATGAACTGTTTTCCAATTTAATAAACAAAGACATGTTGCCATAATCATAACTAAATTAACACGGATTTTTTTAATATTATCAACTCTGACAACCTCAGCACATCGATACTTTTACCGACTTCCGTGTTCTGAAACATAACATAACAACAAAACCATTATAAGCCAATAATAATAAAACACTTTTATTGTTAACGTTCTCAGTTAAAGGTGTCGGCTTAGGTTTAACGTCTTACAACGTAACAAGTCTTTGGTTGTTCTTCGTTACAACGATCAGATGCACTACGGTAGACTGAAAAGTTATATCACTCTACAACGCGTAATCTAATGTAATTAATTGTCGTAATAGATCTCTCCCCAACTCTCTCACTCTTTTCATCCTCTCTTGCTCTCTCTACGAATAACTCCAGTTACTCACTCGATCAATAGTGGTAGTGGTGTATGTGTGTATACATCCCGGACCCCGCCGATTGCACGTAACAACTGTGTGGAGGAGAAAGGCAGACAGAAATTGATACTGAACCTAATAACATCCCACCACTTCTCTAAACACGCCCCTGCTACCGACCGATTCCATTTTGTAACTGGCAGTAACCACGAATTTGCCTTAGAGACTCCACGGCCAATAAATTTACAGAATGAAAGATCGTGGGTAAAGTATCCGGCAGATCTAAACTGCTTATCCGAGAAAGAAACGGGTCTCTGTAATAAGCGACTTAAAACAGTTCCTATTTTAAAAAATATCATTGGTCTTTGGCGGGAATCACGCTGAGCAGTCAAGACCAGACAAAACTGTTACAAACAGCATTAATCTCATCTGTGTAAAAAGATTTTAAGAATTAAACGATGCTGTTCACATTGACCGAACAAGTCAAGATGTCAGAAACGTAACATCTGATCCTGTCAAAATTGAAATCTCGTAAAGAATGGTACTGGTGGATATTTGTAAAATCTGTATTATTTTTTACTACGATATCTGCAAGAACTGTAGCGAGCAAGCGAAAAATTTTCTGTTTCACACGAGTAAAATTTCGAAATTTATTTTCATCCTGACGGAGCTCAGCTACAAAATACAGAATTAAATCCTCTGCCCTGCTACACAAGATGAATCCAAAGCCGCTTTTTTCGTCGTCTCGACTGGGTTTTTACAAACTACAATACCACTTCCCCTGTCACTCGACAGCTTATCGAATACTGACCAGAACTTGATTGACTTTTGTGTTCCCCTGTTTGTTCAGTCTGGATGCAACTGCCAGTCAAGACGTTTAGTTTTGTCATCTCCAGTCTCGCCTTGTGGTTCCCGCCTTACAACCAATTTCTCAACTGGTTAAGAAACTCCCCGTATTATATGCAACCCTAAACGCTCACTATCGTGTTCGCAAATGGGACCCATTCTAGCCCAGTTAAATCCAGTCCTCAAACTACATTCTCTATTAAATATCAATTTTAATATCATCTTCCCACCTTTTGCTGTTTTCCAAATGGTCTCCGTTATTTTTCCCGACTAAAATTTTAGGCGTATTTCTCATCTCCGATGCGTGCTGCATGTCCCACCCATCACATCCTATATGATTTTACCATCGTAATAAAAATTCTAATAAAACAGCTACTCATTTTCCAGGGCGTGTCCAGTGCCCATATTTTTCTTTTGTTCTGAAGCCCCGCACAACCGATTAAAGTCTCTTGGTATGAAAATACATAGTTACGACAATGAGCGCTGTGCGTTAACCGGCTAAGAGCCAGTTAATGGTTTGATGGTTGTTTTTTGTTGTTGTTTGGTTGGTTTCGTGTACACCCTTTATAAAAAAATGTAATGGAGTACAGACACATTCAGAAATGACTACATGCAATAAGGCGTAGGGTAATGAAATAAACGAACCAGTTCAAAGACCTGCTGTAATAAGAAATACATTTATGTTTCCAAGTATGAGTGTATAACGGTTGTTGTAAGTTTACTGCATCAAATAAAAAATTTAAGGCACTGAATATTCACTCTGTGTAACTGTCCACATCGTCTGGTTACCTCCTTCCCCTCAGAGTCAAAGTTCTCCTCAGAATCGTCATCCCAAACAACTTAAACACATCCCTTAGGTTAAAAGACCAAGTTTCACGTCCTTGTACACAAACATGTTTAAGCATGAGACAGGACGATAAAAAGGTTCTGAAAAGAAAGACAGCAAACATTCCCCGCATTTAATTCATTAAAAATGATCTGTTAACATATTATGGAAGGTTTTCGACCGGGCCGAAATAACCATCGGATCTCGTCCAGCATCCAAATATAGAAACAGTAAATAATAATCTGGAATAACATTGGGCCAAGCACTGGTACCAAAATTCAGTGAACAACGATAAAATGTGAGTAATTTAATTTTAATTTGATGATTCTGATGGCACCAATATCTGATAAGACACAACAGTGTTTTTTAAAATGATACGTTTTATTTTTCGTCATTAAAATGAAAAGAATGTTTTTTATATACATGAAGGAACACTTTTAGTTCCAAACACTGTACTATAATGGCATATATAAGACGACAAACACATAAATTCGTAGCTGGCCTAAGTGTAAACAGTCGCCCGGATAGTCTTAACATGGCAGTTCCCAACAAGAATCCCAGAGACCTTATGATCTCTCAACCTACGCATTTCCTGGAGACGACCACGTCCAATCGAGGGCTGAAATTTTCTACCTGCATCCTTTGATCCTTTGTATCCTTTGATGCCCTAGCACGAAAAATCCAGTTAAATTCCTCCAAAAGTAAATTTAAAACAACTGAGCACCAAAAGGTAACCGTGAAACTACAAGAAAAGGGTATCTTCCTCTCCATGACTCAATTCTCCCTTCTCCTTAAAAACCGGCTTTTAAGTCACAACAATTTACACCAAAACCAGTCAACTTCTCAATACCCATCCTCTCCCTCAAGCAAAGAAATAAAAATCCCTAACCATCTCCACGGATTCTTAACATCGGCTCTCGATAAAAGCGGGTAGCATGCTTCACGTTCCGATCACCTTTATCCCTACGGAATGAGACCCAGATATCCAATGATTGAGAAACAAACAGTTCTGGTAGAATCTCAACGTATCCACTGAGAATCGAAACCCTGAAGATGGCTGTCGCCCTGATGATGGAGGCAGCAAGGACATCTGAAACGTCGGTAAACTCAAATCGCAATTGAAACCCTGTCGCCTCTACCGACCAAGCTACAGGATTCGTGAAAAGGAAACAACACAATTACAGAGAAACCTTGAGGTAGCCTGATATTCCACGACTCATTTCTCCTTCTCTCTCACACAATAGCTTATCTACAATTTGACTTGGCGGAGGCTGCATTTAGAAAATCAATAAAATAAAATAAAAGCTTCACCTTATTACGTAGCTTTATAAACGATCGACCCTTGATTACTAATTCATTCTTTCTTTCAAGTAAATTTATCGCTAAAATATTACGTCATTCTAGACTGACTGCACAGTTACTCCGTTAACCGCCCCTGCGTTACACCTTATCCCAATATCGACATTCAATTTCTGTCAGTTATGAAAACAATTCACCGTCTTCAGACAGCAAACGAGACAAAATCATTTGTTTTACGCGTTCTATTCATATGCTGTTGTCAGAACGCGAGAACTTTGTACAAAGCTACAAGTAATCGATACCTAGGCCTATATATCAAACGAGACATTAATATTTCACAAGATGGCGATTCAGCGAAACTCTCATGAAGAACATTTCTTTCGGTAGCGATAAAAAATATAATAATTGGAACTGATAATATAAATTGGGCGAGGCGTATCTCATAAGGTCTTCCAAGTTTTCATTACAATAGAACGGATTGTCGTCGGCCAATTATGAATTCACAATGGTAAGATGACAACAGTTCCAGTTGCTAAGAACCGGAACAACTAAAACATATTTCAGAAGATGTATTAGTTACCGTTACAATGCATTCACGTTAAATTCCCCTTCGTCAAAAGCCAGTTCAATAATTAAATTTTCAGGGTATTAATTTTTATTATCAGAACCTAATATCAGTTTTTTCCTGTATCATTCAAACTGCGCACTCAAGCGTCAAGGACATCGCCTACTATACTAGGAGCAGATGAAATATGGCCACAACCTTATCAGTTTCTACTTTATATGTCATTCAACCTTCTGCAGTACAGTGTCGTTAAATAATCTACAAGAAACAATTTAGACGCCTACATATGTAGAACGTTTAACATAATTTCACGGATAACCCAGCCTACAAGGCACTGGTAGGTAACACGTCTACAAACTAATTTTAAATCAGATACGAAACAATTAATAACTGCTAATTAAATTTTCAGCGGAGCAGGTCTACAGTTTTGAAAAGTCAGTACTTACAGGACGGAAATGAAATAAACACACCAATGACAAGAGCTTAAATAAATCCATCCTTTCTGTACAAAACCCACACAGACGTCACATTAATTCAATTAGCAGACTGCTAGTTCATAGCGCCTACCTAGTATGTAATGGGAAAGTTATAATCCAGCCAACATTACGCGGATGTACGAACTAAAAGCCTTAGCATCGGAAGTACATTATTGCCTAATAAACAGCGTTAATTCTCGCTCTTACGGCGTTTGCATTGCGAATACACAACTCCTTACACAAATTACGCTGTAAATTATATGACTACAGACCTCGTTAATAATTATGCTTCGGCAACAGAGCCAGATAATAGATGATTGCCTCCTCACACTGATTTTTTTAATTTGATACTCAAGGTTCTCACGGCGGTAAGTAAGAAGATGGCCGACTTCTGAGCTCATGAGCCATGTCGCCCTGATGATGGAAGTAGTGAGAACAACCGAAACGTCGGTAAACTTCTACCAGACGACACAGGGCAACAAACCCGAAGAGACAGTCATCTTCAAGACTGAATCTGTTCTTCTCACCGTCTCTTTCCGGAACAAAATACTCGGACGTGGTACAGCACAGCGGTAACGAATAATACGGTAAAAAGGTACTTTAAATAAACGGGCTTAAAAAGGCACAAATAGACAGGGCATGTACCACGCATGGAAGAGATAACAAATGCATACAGAACTGTGGTCGAATAGCATTAAGGTAAGTGACCACTGAGAAACAGGAGTGGAATGGAGGACGATATTAAGATGGATCTTAAAGATATGTGGTGAGGATTCATCTGGATTAGGATACGGTCCAGTGGAGATACCTTGTGAGCACAGTAAGGAACCTACAAGGCGTGAAAATCTTGACTAGCTGAATGACTATTAGCTTCTCAGGAATTCGTCAGAATATTCGCCAATTACGGAGCATGAACCTTAGATTTTAATACCACACGAAGGCGTTAAGCAACTAAACATGTTTAGGCATGGTAGTATAATTACATTTCTAAGTTGTAATATGTAGGACCTAAACAGAGCAGTAGTTCTCGGAAAACCCAGTGCAGGATTACTGGTATGTTAATCAGGAAAGGCAGAAAATTACTGCCACCAACAGCGAAGACCCTATCGTAACGTTTCAACTGCGTTTACTGAATTCCAACGCAGTGGTTGTAGTGCAGACCACAACACTCCAGAGTGCTAAGAAGATATAATAACGAGAACAGGGCTCTCACCTGGCAAAGGATATGAACCAATCGCGGGCTATATTTTGACTTTGTCCAACATTCGGGTTCCATAACGCTGGAAAAGTTGATATTTTTTTACTGTCCGATACAGGTGCGAAATACTGTTGGTGTGCCGCCAGGGATGGTAGCGAATTAGTTCTTAAACAAACTCCGTGGATCAAAGCTCTTGAAAAGCTAATAATCGCTCAACTAGCGAAATTCCCTGCGTTCTATGAAACCAGAAAGGTTCAATATCGTTAAAAATACTGTAATGCTGGACTCTATCCATCGTCACCCCACCTTTTCACCTGCGGTTGGAACCAGAGCCAGTTTTCCGAACATAATGTTCATTTAAGACCATTAGACGATAGACGAAGTCCAGAAATCCAGGTACTCTACTTGTAATGTCCATCCTGAGAAGGCCCCCTCCCCCTCATTTGAGATCACATTTAATATTATTCTCCCTACCTTTGCCCAGGCCTCCAAAGTGTTTCGCTTCATTTCCTCTGCTTATAAACAACAGCAGAATACTTTGAAGAAATTCAGTATCTGCCACTGCCCTTAAACAGAAGACATTCAGTTTTCTCTACACAGACATGAAATGCGGTTTGTTTTTAGGAGAGAGACCGTGTAGTAATGGAAAATCATGAAAACGACGCTTTAATGAAAAGAATAAACGGGCAAGAAATGCGAAAAATTGCGGATAACAAGCTTCAGAACTAAATATGGCTGACCTACTGTTGACAAATACAAACAGTGGACCAATATTAAAAACATATCTTATCTTCAAATCCAACTTCACTACACACAGAACCAGAGGATCTTTCTCCTGTGGTAAAGCGGCCGGAGCGCGAAGCTGACCTTGGCAAAGAAACGCTTTACTGATCGCGTAAACTTTGCTACGAGGCGGCTCGATTACCGACTCAAAACAATAATAATAAAATTTATCGTGACTTCCGGAAATATGCTTTTATCGGAGTAACAAAGGGACAGGACATATAAATGTAGCGAGACCCGATATGGTTTCTTTCACAAACAAAACTCCGTTACCGTCAACACAGGAAAATCTGTACCCTGATATACAAATAAAAATTACAAAAAATGTAAACAGGCCTACTAGGATGTACTTGTTGAAATGTTATCGGCCCGTCGGTACTATATCACAAACTTCAGTATAATTCTGTCTTTCCTTATCAACCCTGACGGTTACAAGATAAATATGTATGAACTGTAGTTGCTAGTAACACCTTCTGCACGTACCAACAACGAACCGAGTTAGTTACAAAGAAGCCATAGAAAATGTATTAAAATTAACATGAGGCATCACTCTGGCACATGCAAGTGTTCATCTATTGTCATTATAAAAATAAGAAACAACAAATCCACAATTCACGGAGTTTTCATGTAAATTTCTACTTAAAAAGTGCACTTCCTACCAACTACTGACGTCGAAGAAACGACAGAGTATTAAATATCACATAAAAGTGGCAGATCCTGCATTACCTTTGTTCCATGCTGTATATTTACATACAAATACGAAACTCTGAAACAAGATACTGCTCCTTGTAGCTACGTGAACGGTGATGGGGCGGACAATCTAGGTCAATTTCTCGCCATCAGGTACGACGTAACGCCAGTGTCCACCGATACCCGTATCTGGTATACATCAGAGACTATTTCCCCGGGGGGTAAAAGGGCTGGGAAGTATAAAGATGACCTCTCATCAGCTGCAGCACGCATGAGTACAAGCCGAACAAACTAATACAAGTGAGATTTCAGTTTCTCGCGGCGGCGAGGATGAAGACGGCTGTCTTCTGGGATATTGCGCCGTGCAGTATCGTAGTTGACAGACGTTTCGGAGGTGCTGACTCCATCATCCAGGTAATTATTGTTGACTCATCACCTTGATTATGTAGGCAGTACGCGTCTCTGAGACATCGGTCAACTTCTGCGAGACAACACGACGCAACAAACATACCCGTGTATTCTCATTTGCTGGAAAACAAGTAAACGGAGGGTGTCACGCCTGAGGAAACGGGACATGCAACACAACAATTCGCACTACCGCCGCATCTGAGCGCTGATTTGATGGACTTCAGCTAATTTCGATTATTGGATCAATAAACAATTTATTATACACAGGCACCGCTGTGGGAGGTTCCCCGGTTCGTATTTCGGGTGGGGCACCATCAGCCATGGCTGACGTCTGTCGTAGTTTTCCTGTCTCTTCAAGCAAACACCGGAATAATAAACATCCTGTAACCGTATACAATTCCTCCAGTTCTTCCTGCAGAACCATTCTCTAATTTCAGTTAACTTTTAAATAACCTATTAACACGTAGTCTGCATGCAGCGTGTACAGCTGAAAGTACAGGCGGATGCATAAAAAAAGTATGATGGATAGAGGAGGGGACGTAAGAAGAAACAACAAAAACAAATTATGCGTGCCGAGTGCAAAAAAAGTTGGTATCCTTGGTGCCAAGAAACACACACTGCAATATTTATAATAATGTGTTATGTAGTAATGATTATTGGCCATACCAATACTAAAGGCGAATGCACATTATAATTCTGCCTCTGATAATTTTAAAATAAAAATTACAAAGAAATTAAGCTTAAGTATAAATATGTCACATAGATCCTTCGAAACCGAAGTTCATCTACTTTTTTTCATAATACAGTCCATGTCCCAAGAGAAAACTCAACTCCGCCATTACAAAGATCAACTGTTTAATGTTGTTTACGGAAATTCCTGTTTACAATGAGAATTATGCAAGAGCGTAAGCACAAAATGAGGAGTTTCTGAACGTTAACACTAATTACCACTGGGCCTTCAAGGTACAACATACTTTGTTTTTGGTACATATTGCTCAGGCATGTTACGCTGCTGTTCTCAATGCAGAGCCAATATTGCTTTTATTCATATAGGCCTGCCTGTTGTAGACATGCCTAAATGTTTAAATGTGCAGACAATCATTCTTTGAGGCGTGCCAGGAAAAAAGTACTGCTTTTGTTCCCACTTCCCCTTTCATGACCTTCTGAGGGTGCAGCCGAAGAAGAAAAAGAAAAGAAAAGGACGAAACTTAACAGACAAAACGGACATACCTGGACAATGGATGGCAATATCAGCGGTCTTCTCTTGGCTCACAACTACGAGTTGTGTACTTTCTGTACAATTTGTCAAGGTTTTGGTATGTTCCTTGCGAAGTCAATCAAAAATCTATCCTACAAATATTTTTTAAAAAAAAAAATTTCAAACACATCTCGGAGCCTGGATGTACAGTTTCCGGGACCTGCCTACGTCACCAGCTCGTGGGTAAGAAGAAAACAAAGCCAAAATAACCATAACCGTTATCAACACAGGAAACGGGGAAGTGCGTTGCAAAGAACGGACGATAAAAGAATGGTCAGTGTGTGCTTCCTTACCTCCTACCCCTCCCTACCCTCTGGCCATCTTCTGACGGACCTGTAACACAAGTATTCGCCCTCTGAAGGTGAGGTCTTGAGACAGTCTTGTTTTCCGCTGAGGGGGTCCAACTAAATGTCTACGGATTCCAGGCGAGACAGTGGATGTAAATGTGTGTATGAGAGAGAGTGAAACATCACGTGACCGCTTGTTATGCGGGCATCGCGGTTTTACCGTTCACGGTGGTAACTCCGCGAAGGGCGATGACGTGTGTGCGATTATATCCTCAAAGGAGAAGCTATCAAGTAATGTATTTTATGCAGATGACGACGGCTAGTTCTGGAAGTTACATTTCAGAATTATTATAAACATTTCATTACTTATTAAATTCAGCTGATAAAATTATCGTTCTCCTGGGTTCCACTGGCGATTCAACCGCCTACCACGTGACTGACGCGTACTTAACTATAGAACTGTATAAATTTTATGTTTCTACCGACTGTCTCGTCTCCGTGAAGGGGGTTACAGTTCCGGATTCGGAACTGGAAGAAGCCTGAGACAATAATCCGTAATCGTTGAAGAATAAAAAAATTTTAAACTTAAAAAATTATAGAGTTCACAATTGCAGCATTCGCAGGTCGTAAATCCCAACAGAATGGCTGTAAAATCGGTAAATTCAAATTAATGTTTCACCAAATGCAATCTTATAACACGTATTAAAGACAACCCTCTCGATTTAAACGTAATATAAGTATCTGGGTTACTGTCAAGGCAGCAGGACAGATGGTGGAGTTGGAAAATCCTAATGACTGCTTTCAAATACGATAGGTGGAAAGAACTAAGTCATCGCGGACATCTTGATCGAGTCGAGAAGCCCAGTATATAGTTTCCTACAGTTTTTCCCCGTTTCTCATACTATTCATGGACACATCCCTATAGCCTGTACAGATTCGCATTCAGAATTATGTTCGTTTAATACAGAATGAAAATATTGTATGCTTGCTTTCCAGTTACAGAGGAACATGGATTACGCACATATTGTGCTTACGGTGGTATAAAATCGTAGATTCGTGGATTCAGCGCCAACCTATCCCGAAACGAAAAAAAACGTGTTCTCAAAATGACAAAATCTTGTTTTAAAAAGAAGTTTAGATATGAAAAGGTCAACATTCAAACCAAAACCATAATTTGCTTCTTTAATGACCCTATGTAACAACGGAGTTCTTGTTAATAAAATGTAAACACTTCGAGAAATAAATTTAATCATGCTATTACGAGTTTGTTTTAAGTTTACCATTTTCATATATTTGAAACTTCAATTTTGTGTGGACTTTGCGATAATACGTTTGGGCTGCCTCCAGATAATGCTTTAAGGTGCCCTACAGATAATGCAAGGTCTGTGCCAGACAGTCGCTTCAAACATCTCAGCAACATTCCAAATATTAATAACTTCCTGGTTGTTATTACTATTAAAGTTAAATTCTACGAATCAAATAAGCCCGAAATGAGGAATGTGAAAACTATTTTCCTTTTCTTTCAAATGCTGATATCAAACATTGGTCTCTAACTGAGACCGCTACTTAATTTTAAACTTGATTTTTATTAAATTTGCCTCATGCATTTTTTCCGACACACTTAAAATTAATACAAACACTACAAGATACCAATGTTTAAAAAAGCCTTTCTATTATAAATGTGGCAACACTGTGCAGGCAAGTCTTCTTCTGCTGCTGCATGTTGGAAGATTCATCCCTCCAACCGTTTCCAACCCTATTCCCCGCCCTGAACCCTTCCCCCTAAGCTAAAGCAACACCGAACTTTTATTATCATGGAGACGTCGTTCAAAAATAACTTTATTCATACTGGAATTATTGCGTTCTTGTCAGACCTCTCAGATTATAATAATGGTATAATAATAATAATTACTATTATAATAAGTAACACATATTAAAAACAAAATGTATTTCGGAAATACCTGCTGCACTATGTACCTCAGGGGCAAGATTTGTCTCGGGTACATAGATGTAAATACCCTATAAAATGGTGAATAAATGGAATAGTGTCATTAACCACCAGCAGCGAGCTATTCTCAGTACGTTAAATAACTTAGAATAACGAGAAAATATAATGTGTATTTCATTAGCTCAGTAAATTCCAAAGGCTAATAAGCAAGATAAATATAAAACATAAAGACCATCTTCTGGGATGTTATGATCACCCTGATGATGGAGGCAACCGGACAACACAGCGCAACATCCCAGAACACGGTAATCTCAACATTAGTAGACGTACGAATCTGAAATCTCACACGTTATATCTTCGCAACAATTATAAAAAAGAAACTAGACAAGTCTTTAAAACTGCAAACAGTCAAACCAGTCACACAAGTGAAAACACAGAAACTCCATTAGACAGTAAGGTTGTTGTTTATAAATAGTGTTGGCCTAGAAATAAACACTAGTAAAACAAGCCATATGTTCGTCATCAGAATGCAGAACAAGATAACATAAAGACACCTAATAAACAGTTTATAATTATATCAGTGTTCAAATACTTGGGAACGACGACAACGAAATCAAAATTACATCGAAAAGAAGTTTTTGGAATAAATTACATTCGGTTAATGTTTTCTACCGTCCAGATCACAATCTTTTGTCTTCCCTTCTCCTGTTAGCTTAAAATCCCTCCCGGTTGTTTTACAAGGCGTGAAACCAGTTTTCTCATACTAAGGAAACAAAAGAGTGCTTAAGAACAAAGGATAGATACGATATGAAATTGGTCCTTTAGGAAAGAAAGTGTGAAAGTGTGGAATAAACTCGTTCGGGACAGGATCCAGTGATGGGCTGTTGTGAATACGGTGATGAGCCTTCGGGTTCTAGAAAAGGAGGGGAATTTATTGACCATTTGAGGGACTATCAGCTTCTCAATAGACACTCTTGGTCACGAACTTCGTTAATGAATAGTTGCCACGTCTATGGTAGGAAAATCGTTGATCATGAAATATTTGTCAGCAATAATACGCGTGGGTGCATACACAAACATTTATGTTTTTATATAAAAAATATAGCATTGCTTGTACCATAATAATGAAAATTTAAACATACTTGGGGAATAGGTACTTTGGTACTTCTGCTCTTTACAGTACACTTCGATCAATATATGACGAAAATATAATTCAATTCTAGCTAAGACTTGTAACTTTCCCGTAAATTTTCCCTTTCTCTACTGCAGAAAGTAATAAAAATACAGTTTATAAGATCAGAGTCCCCTAAGCCTAGTATAAACGACTATTTACAGCCATGTTCATAAGGCAGAGACGGAGGATATTTTAACGAGGTTTTAAATTTCGCAGCAGGCACTAGGCGGTATATGTAAAACATTTTCGGTCTTTCAATGTTAAATATTTAAAACCAGTACAAATATAGATCGATTATACAACTCCTTCAAAATTTATAATTCGGTCTAATATCAAAACACGGTATCTTAAAAATTCGCGAAATTTAATACAGAAAATAGGAGCCAAGCACATGCCAGTTGTGGCGAGCTTTCTATTGTACTAATGTTACATTAGGTCCTTCGGCTAATAAACGCATGGAGAATGAGTAAGAGGAAATATTAGTCTCCAACAAAGACTTCAAATTGAACTTCGAAATTTACACACATTTTGAAAAGCATGCACTAATTCCTTTCGTGAATTTCTCAAGGTCTTCGAATATTTCCTCTTATGAAACGCGAATATTAAAGCCGTCATCATGACGTTGAACATCTTCTCAGATTATTTATATTAAATTAATTTTAAAACTATCCCTCTACCTACGTCTGCATTTCCCAAGTGGTATTTTGCCATGACATTTTCCAAACTAAATTCTGAGTACGTGATGTTAATCGGACCACCACTGCGGCCATGAGAACACACCCACCAAGTAAGAAATAATTCTATCATACGTTTCTGATAATAAACCTTTGTTCGGAAAACCTTAAGGGAAGACCTTGGCGTAGATGGTAGACAGTTATGAAGATCAATATCTGAATCCTGAAAATGTGAGGTAGATGTAAATTTCGTGATCTGGAAATCAGGAAAGTGTTAATAAATTTATCCAGTACATGATAAATATATTTCCATGTTGACAGTTCGGCTCACAGTCTTCTACGAGACCCGACGGTTTATAACCACGCAAGACTTCGCATTCTCATGGCGACAACATGAAGGTGGCTGTCTTCTGGGGTGTCCCTGCACGGCGCAACATTCCAAAGACAGCCATCTTCGTTCACAACCTGTTCACAGTAGCCCGCCACAGGTCCCAAAGCCACATGAATCCGGTCCACACCTTCATATTCTACATCATATTAATTTTAATAATATCACCACCAAACATGGCCGACTTGTTACAATCCCGCTTCGTAACTCAGGACGCTCCAAGCTAAAATCTGACTGCAGACCGGATAACCTGAGGTTTTTCGAGTTTTTACTCACTCCCTCCAGGCGAGTGCCAGGAATAGTACCTTAAGATCGGCCACAACAGCTTCCTGCCATGTAATTTCTAGTTTATTAGTCATTAACCATCCTATCATTTCGACCCTATATAATCTGAGCTACTGACCGTCATTAAATAAACTACAAACAAATTAACACATCGCATCAAAATAAATAAAGATCCAGGTCATACTTTCAAATCCTATTTCCAAAGATCCACTTTCCTGTGTCAGTGTTAAAGACAAATTTTAAGCAATCATGGAGGAACCACACATGAGACAATGACCTACTTTTATTCAATTATATATTATACATTCATTGACGATATGCCACAAGGTAAAACACCTAACAGAAAGAGAACTGTACTGCATTATAAACGTATTTTTGATGTCCGTGGTAATTATCACCATCATCAATGTCACCGTTTTTATGAAATAAATGTTATCTCAGCCGATAAATAAACCCAGGTCCCTCTACTTATGATAATCAAGACAGGATGTCTCACTTTTTCGTGGGCCCCGTTATTTCAATACATATTCCACTGTTGCACAATACACAACACGTTAGAATAAATAAGAATAATTGATACTGGCAAACGATACAAATGTAACACAAGCAAAAAAAACGAATGTTTTAAAAAACTCGATTCAAAGCCAATCACAACACACTTATCTGGAAATATTCCTGAAGGCACTTTTCGGTGTTTTCACGGCCAACTAGTCACCATTATCTCAAATCTGAGTCAAAATGAGGAAAAAAATACACTTAGAAATAATCTACAACACCGGGTTAAAATTTATTTTTGTCTACCTCATGACAAAAAAAAGCTCAACAATAAACACAAACTGAAAACAGATATATGTTGTAGCTGATATACCCCAATGACGGTGACCAAGGCTTGTCCTGCTGTGTTGCCTTGTGGTTGGACAAGTAATTTACTAATTATATGTGTTCCAAACTGTGTGGCATATGAAAAAGGCAGTTCATTTTGTTCCGGCAAAAGATTATTGAAAAAACATAGGCACTCCCTTTATCCCCCCTGACATGAATCACATCACGTTGACTCGGCGAATGGCACAACGCTTGGGGCATTATTCTTCGGTCGGGAAATGGAAGTAAAACAAGAGACGCACAGCAGAAAGAGTAGGAGGGAGAGAAACAAGTGTACGAGGTGTATGTGTGAGTAAGAAAGAGAGAGAGAATACAGAAGCGTAATGGGAAATGAAGAGAGAAGGGGGGAGTGAGCCAGAGAGACGGGCGAGGTATGTACAGAAAGAGGGCCACAACAATAACATGCTACTTTTATCCAATGTAGGATATGATTTTTATAAAACGCAAAAACTACATTGCTGCTCCTGAAAATTTCCCTACGGCAAATTGGCTAAATTTAGACTTGACGAGAACACATTCCGTTTTCATCCCGCCTCCAGCAATTACTACAAGAACCGACAATTAATATTCAAAATGCAAGCATCATTTTGACTGTAATAGAGTAACACAATGTTACTTGTGATTATGATGTATTATCATAATATAAATTTGTATCATCCCTGAAGTTTCAAAGTTCGGTTAATAGGTTTCATTTATTGCCTTGCGTAGGCAAAGGCCCTATCTAGCGCATCTCAAGGCCAACATGTTTTGCTTCAGCGCATAGCTACGTACTCCACTATTATGAGCTCCAGGCCCCGGTTATGCAGTAATTGATAAATCAATATGGCATTCTACTCATATTTAATTATTTGTTAGTAGAAATTCTAATCTATGTTCATCAGTCATTGCTCGTTTCCATCCTTTGCAATGCCAGTACAGAAATCATAAAACATGTGCTAATATCGAACAAACGAATCAATAATCTTGTAAATTTAGCACGACATTAGGATTCGTGTTTCATCAGTCTCCTAAAAATTACACAGATGAATAAGAAAAAAGTAACTCACTCCTTAATTTCTCGATTAGTGAATACGTCATATGCATGCTAGTCGATAACAAAATTCATATACATATATATGTATTCAACTCCATTACCTGATTTAATTTATGTATTATTAATTACTCACCTCTCCATGATCATCACTCCTCCCTTCAGGTGTGTTTTCTGGTAGAAAATATAATCGCAAACTTGACAACACTTGTTCGCTATTTTTGTCTATCCACAAAAGTTGCAATTCTCCAATGCTAATTAAGTCTGAATCACTCCATAATTTGACGAAGAAAAAATCACTCAGAGATAATATTTTATGTCTTCCATTCTTTTTATACTTAAAACCTTTGTAGAATGTATATTGTCCATGGTGTCCACATGGTGCACCAATTAGCTGAAATTAAAATAATAATAGCCTTATAAATAAAATTCCTGGCACTCGTAGTTCGAGTTTGGAACGCACTTTTCTTGCATTCATACAGCGGGATACAATGGTTCAGGAATTGTCAATAAATATCGCCCATATTATCTACGAAAATCATTTAAGAATTATAATATTTGTTGTAATACTTATTGAATATATTTAAAATGATATGGTATAATTTACATACCTGTATGTAATTAGTATCCATTATAAAATCGAAAGAAATCACTGAGCTCACACACAGCACGCCACAAGCACATCAGTCTACTTTGTATTTACTCTAATTATGTGACGTCACCGATACTGTGTTTTCTACCCATGATGCTTTGTGGCACAAAAGATAATAATGGCGAACGGTGTAGACACATGTTTCTTATGGAATTAAATCGCCTGAGCACATGCTATTTACTTTAGATTTTTCTTACGGTATAAGAAGTGTTGGGTTATTTTTTAAGAAAAAAACTGTTTGTGGTATTATAAACATGGAAAGAGGTATCATGATTTGCTTGTAATTAATACGTAGGTATAAATGTTAGATTTTACAAAATAAATTAAAGGTGTTTAACGTGTGGACTCCATTTTCAAGTGGCAAATAAGATGTTGAAACATCGATAATAAAATACACTTTTACACACTCACAACTCAACATTGACTTTTAATGTTGTAATAGTATAATCTTTATATGTATGGGGAAGAATGAATTTATATGCGTATGTAATAGAGTAGTGACATGTATACAAGATGTATAAAATGCAGGCTTAATTTTCAGAAGGCAACCATTGCATTTTATTTTTGGACATTATAAATAACTACGCCGTTATCAGTGCAGACATTTCACATACAGATTTGAATTTTGGTTGAGAATATTTGTAAAGGATGTTACTATATTAAATATGTGATATGTTATGGATTTGAATATCATTACTATTTATGCATTTTGTTTTGTAGTTGACAGAGTTTACATTATCATTGGGATGTATTTATGTAGTTGTAGTTTATTTAACAGTGCTGTCAGTATCTCATACTACATTGGATCAGACATATGATTTTGAAAGATCAGTGGCCAGTGTATAGGAAATGATATTGCATAATTTATCAGCTTCCCCAGCCTTAATATTGCAGGCCACAAGCATTTTCTTGTAAACAGATTTTTCTTACAGCAAGTCACATTAATGAACTAAGATATATGTTAGTTTCAGATACAAATGCCTGTGGAATGGATGTTAAAAGTGCCATCGTATGCAACAGATATTACATTTTGATTTATGCTGTGGTTCTAGGTCATATTTCTACTTTGTACAAAGAAAATACTCATTGAATTCTAAATATTGTTGGCATCCTCAGTGTAAATTGTACATCTCCTTAGCTAATGATGTTCTGTATCTTCCAAATCATGAGACAGCCTCAGCCTTAACTTGCTGAATTGTCTGAAGTGGTACAGGAGTGACTAGCAGCCTGTCATCAACCACGGGTCCAAGACCTAATGGGAATAGCCATTGTTAACACTTACCAAAGCTGAACTAAATTGCGTTCTTTGCACAATACCAACATGTACAGAGGACATTAAAGACAGATGTGTTATGTATAATTAGAAACTAAATTTAGTGAAGTAAGGAAACTGACTCCATTATAATTAATTTTCTTCTTTAAAATTCACAAATTATGAGAACCTTGACAAATATTATAGGTTATACATTGCATTTATTTATCATTTTGCAAAAGTGAAAAAGTCAAGGCCCTTTGAAGCTCAACAATTTGTGCCTGATAAGTCAGTAAAGAAAGAAAACATTTAAGATGCATGTTCATGCATTTTGATTAAAACTGTGGGACCATACGCATTGGAATGGAGTTCACTCGTTTCGTTTGTTTGGAAGATAACTGGGTAAGAGTCAATGAATAAATCTTTCATTGATAAGGTATGCTTATGTTTCTACATTGCTTGCAATCTGTTGTCACCCTTACAAGGACAATACTTACAGTAACACGTGCGTAGCATTTTTGCAATATTTATTTCAACTAGGAATAATAAGAATTTGCAAAGAATGCTTGTGGAAAGTGTGTATTATAGAATGGATTACACCGTTCCAGTCTTCTTCCTTTTTACACAGAAATTATGGATATATAAAACCATTTATTGTTGGTCACACTGAATGTAAGTGAAAACTCACATAGATGCTTAAAATCTGTAATTGAGAATGCAGTACTGGCAAGACATGGACACTGAGACGCATGGAAAGCCGTGATTTAGATTGTAGATACCTCGAACATGTCACACCACACACGATGCTTGTCCCATCTCCTATGAACTCTCACATTTTTTCAGTTTTTCACACAAATGGATCCTTCAAGGTACTTACCAGTTACAGTTGATATACTCAGCTTCTGGCAGGTAGAACTTGTGTGCTTTATCATGAATAATGAAACAGGAATGTAATTTTGTATCCCCTTCCAATTGCTTGTGATATAAAGTCTAGCCACCTTTGACTACTACAAACCATCAGTTCTGTTAGGTCATTTGACCAGTTTCAGATTCTTACAATTTCAGCAGTCATGTTTTTATCCTACAAGAAATGTGATTTATTTTCTCGCTGTAAGACACTTTATACAAGTATCACTGGTCCCTACTTGGAACAAGAAATGCTTACACAATTTATGTGCAGAAACATTCAGGAGCATGAGTCCTGAAGAAATTGCAGGATATTAAAATGGATCTTGGAAATGTAGGTCATAAACTAGATGGGATCACTTCTAGTCACATGTTCAGCAGCATTACATTTCCCTTTCAGATTCCTTTACCACAGAAATAAAATTTCACCTTGATTTTCTCATGAACTAAAAAGAAATTTGTATCAAGAAAATTGATGAGATACTTGCATAACTATTTGAAATTCATTATTTAATATGTGATTTAAAGCTTAAACTTATATGATATATGGATAAACTCCATTTAAGTTGTTTGTCTCGTTTATGTATTAAAGATACAGCTTAGAAAAATATGAACTTTCTCAGCATCACTGAAAACTATATCATGACTTTTTAGGCAAAATATCTCATCTACCCATCTAATTTCCTGTACTAGCTCAAAATTTACTCTAAATCTTACTTCTTCCTGTTTACAAATTTCAACACACTTTATTTGTGATGATCTGAGGTACGTGTAGGCTTTTCTGATGTTTCTAGAAAACAATTTATAATGAGCTATAATCAACCCATTCACTGCTGTTCTGAATCAAAATGTTTAATTCTGGACAAAAGTGAAGAAAACTGCAGCTTAAGTTTTTACAGAACATTACTCACCACTCACCTCAGGTCTGACATACACGGAGCTTGACATCCATGTGTCGCATGTCTTCGTAGGTTTGGTGTATACACTCGGGCTGCTTTACCTTTTACTTCTACCTCAAAAATAACACCGTAAATAAAACGGAACAAGAATGACGTGAAGGTGAAGACCACTGTGTTTATACGTCATTTTCAGATTCATAAGGTTTTTAATACAGTTATGAACTGAAACCTCTGCAGAACACAGCTGTTGTGTTTTTTATTTATTATTTTATAATACTGATATGTAATTTAAATCATGGATTTTGATAATAATAGTGGAATTTTATGTAATTTATAAGGAAACTTTTAAACTGGTTTTCAGTCCTTTCCAGAAATACTGTAAGAACTTGACAACCCATCTTGATGGCATTTACTCCATGAAGATTGTTTTATACTTACAATTAGTTATCACACATTTTCAAGTACACACAATTTAAGATTCAAAATTGCTTGGGTTAAGTCCCTGGTAAGCAATCTGTTCGTCTATCCAATCTCGGAACAAAGCCACATTGGCGTAGACTCCAGGCGTGTTGTTTTCTCCACAACCAATGCCCCAAGCAACAATTCCTACTTGTTGATAACGTGTAGGGTCATCTGCAGAAGGACACACCAGAGGACCACCTCCATCACCCTGAAGAATAAGTCCATTTTAAATTCAAGTTTCAATAATGGTAAGGATAAATACGAAACAACAACGAATTTAGAGCAAAATCACAACAGACATATTCATAGATACTGAAAGTTCTTTTTATGAAATATTTTATCAAGGGGCATGTTTGTACTCTCAACACAAAAGCTTTTTTGTCAAAGTGAATATTTAAATCTGACTTCTGCAGTTAGAGCTTAAATTAATGGCTTAAATTTGTGTATCTTGCCCAGTTATTAAGGAAGTAATTTGTGATTGGTGGATTAGTTGCTTAATAATGATAACAATAGTAAATATTTATTCATGGTTATCTTAATTATAAAAACAATAATTATCAGTAGTATTGCCCCTTTCCATTAAACACCAAAGGTCGGATTCTGTGCTCTTTACTGACCAGTGGTTGTTCTCTCTCTTTTCAAGAGACATCCTGAGTCTGCACCAAATAAGAAAAAATTGGACCTAAACTAACACTAATTGTCCCATTTTCTTTTTGGCGAACCATTTTAGATGCAGGCTGCGTGTGCCATAGCCTGCATATATTTTTCTCAATTTCTATGTTGTACTGTGTGATGAAGAATGGTCGCTTGATTTCAGAAAACGTACTCACTTGGCAGAGCTTTTTGCTATAAGCACACTAGAGCTTGATGAAGAAGCCAGCCCTTTGAAGCCAAGTGGTAACTACAGGTGCTATCTGCGTTAGCAATCAGTAACTCTGCTTTTTGTGTATAAGGGACACGTGTGGTTCTCTCAGTATAATGAATCATGTCCTTAAAGAGCATCTATTACTTTTAGTATATGCTAATAACCAATGCCCATCATGCTTGACTTGATGAGCACACCTTATGTGCAGTGTGTATAAAATTTGAATGAAGACTGGTAAAAAGAAATGCAAATAAAGCTGTGATAGGGTCTGGAAGGAGTCGGGAGTCGGGCAGTCGGTTTTGTGTTGGTGTGTTTGTCAGGAATCTCATTTCAGTTACCATGAAGATGTTTTCACACTTGATTTACTTTGTAAGGAATTTTGATATCTGTACTTTCAGTTCAGTTTGAAAAGATAATGCTGCAATAAACTGTATTACTGTTCAACATGAAGACAAGTTTCCCCCCCCCCCCCCCCCCCAAATAATGGTATCCACCTACAGGTCCACATGGCATTACAACCCAGAAGACCCATATCTGCATCTCTACTGTGAGAATCTCAAATCTCACAAAAAATCTTGTTTGTTTTACACTTGCCACAATGTTTGTATCAGAATGTTACTGCTCTGGCCTCTGAACTAAGCAATGTTAGGAATCAAACAATTAAAAATGATTCTCATTAAATTTCATATTGGGTGAGGGCGTACGATGAAGGTCGTTAGATGAATTTGGTGTGTACAAATTCATTATAATCTGAACTTTCACATGAAACTCAAATTGAACTTTATTCTATATTTGAAAAGAACTGGTATGTAACTTGGCATAGTTAATTTATTTATTCTTGGGTTATTTAATAATGCTATGAAAACTGGCAGCAAATTATAGGATGGTGAATAAATGATTAGAAAGTATGTGGAAATAAACGGTCATGGCATAGGTTGAGGTACTGTCCTGGAATTTCCCTGGAAACCACAAAAACCCAAGTCAGGATAGCTAGTCCCTGAGCTAATATTTGAACCTGCTACCTTCTAAATATGAAGCAAGAGTGCTAACCACTCACTTATAACATTCTGTAGTTCCAATAAAATTAATGCATTCATGTCTGTTGTCAATATAATGGAACTAACAGTTTGAACTACAAGAGAGATCCCAAACTCCATAACTAATCTTTCGAAGGTGATGTGCCCCCCATCACCTGTTCTCTCCCTCCCTGAATTAAATGGATGAAAAACAAAAACATTAAATGTAATGAGGAAGTCTTCAACCATCAGATATGCGTGTTAATTAGCACTAACGATGTATCACCTTGCATGTGTCTTTTCCTTCGCTCCCACCAGCACAGATGAAACTTTCGTGAAGCTTGAAGAAAGGACCTAATCTGGTTTGGCGCAGTGCTTCTATACATGCAGCCCGAGGAACCACTGGCAAGTCCACTTTCTTCAAAATTACCTGGTAGCGTCCTTCCTTACCTGAAGTCAGACATTTTGTTTCATATTTTAAAATGGAAAGAATTTGTGTGGAATTATCTAGCGATGATATCTGGGTGGGTGGAAAAATAAGTCTACATTTTATGAATGAAATTTGTATTTTTACAACTGATAAATCCTTTCAGACTGAAGAAAAATGCATGAGTAAATTCATTATGTATGTATCATATCTCGTTGACTGCTTCTTAATACCATACTGTAACAATTTACTTCTCATTCCATGTTATTTCTTAATTTCTGTCACTAGAATTTACGATACCAGTAGAGGATAAACACATTTTATATAACCATTAACTTCAAATAAAGGTTTTAAGTTAAATAAACTATAATATGGAAACTAGACCACAGACTGCAGGATGATTTGTATTAACATTTGTGTAGACTTCCATCGTGTAACTGCTTCACTAATCACAAATTAATCTTAAACTTAATTTGTAAACTAATGAACTGGAAGTATTGTAAATGAAATAAATTTGTCAATCTACAGTAGACTACTTCAAGAAAAGTGGAAATGTAATTACTAAAAATAGCTATGTACAAATTAATACTAACTTGGAATTGTGTTACGACTATTATTATTATTATAAGAGATTACATGTGTTGTGGACAACGTTTTATGATGATTACTGAAAGCAAATAAAATGTGGGCATTTAACTTACCATACGTATCCTTGCCCCATCCAGTTGCAAAGCACCGACTGTTGTCAGACACTGCTCCTTGCGGTGGAAGACACACGACATCAACATTCTCAGCATACTCTACAGGATTCTCCAAGAAAAGGAGACCAATGTCATTGTACAGGGCCCCTGCATAGTAGTCGGGATGTATTACAATGGTCTTCACATTCCTGTCTTGGTGAGGGTACAGCTCGTTCTTTGTCTGCGTGTCCCATTCTCCTGCACGAACTTTTAGTGAACGTGGGTTTTTCAGTCTGCACATAAAATAAAAAACTCATTTTAAATTATCATTATTATGGTTGATCAATTGTTGGAGCTTTAGATGGGCTAGTTATGCATCTTGGTTGAATGAAACAAATGCATACAGATTATACAGGAGCATCATATTGTTAAATAAATCTAAAATATTATTATCTGCCTACACAACAATTTAACTTTGTCTTGTTTTCAATTCACTTGCGATGACATGTTTTGAATCATAAACCCATCTTCAGGTCAACATTTTCACTTCCATATTACCACACTGTTGTTAAAACATGAATTCTGCTTGTCTAAAATTGATGTTAAATCATTTAAACTTTTTGTTGACACTAATTCACTTTTGTTGAATATAAGAGTGACACATAATTAAATTAAAATTAAAGAATAAAACAGATAAGAGTGGTTGCTGGCATCATAAATGAATTAAATACGAGAGAAAGTGAAACTGTTGTGATGATAGTAGTAACATTTTAAATGCATACAGAATTTATGTAGGGGAACAGAAAGTTATAAGGTCAACTGGCTGCGAGTAAACCACCTTACTGACGAAAAACTGCTGTATTTGTTATACTATCTTTGGCATTCAAAAAGCAGGAAAAACTAAAGATACTTAGTATCAAATGGGTACATACAAAGCGTGAGCTAGTGTATTATATATCTATCAGTGCTCTGGTTATACTCACGTGGCCAAACAGTGGGCCGCTGTCAATACAACCTGCGGATGTATCAGAGCACCTCCACACTGGTAGACATTCAATTTCTCTGGGTTGGTATCCAATGATTCTTCTCTCAGGATGGCCACCATCCATGGAAATTCTCCAAACTGGGCCTCACCATCATTTGCACCCAAGATGCGAAACCCTACACCTTCTGAATTACGGTGGCCACAACCAGACCTTATTTGTGGCGTTGGTGTGATAGGTTCGGTCACTGTTTGTGGTGTCTGACAACAGACATCCAGGTAGTTCTCACAGGGCCCATTCTTGATCCTGTAAGAGAATTACAGAATGCAATCTTTTGCTTGATTTCTTACATTCAAATGGGGAAAGTGATAATTATATAGAACAAATTAACAGATAAATTACTGAATAATGGAATCTCTACAGCATTAATCTTAAAACTAGAAAAGGTTTAGGGAATGAGAAACATACTTTAAGGCACAGTGGTATTTTTTCTTCCTACAGTCCAAAAACAGTTTTTACATTGGATCCATGAACCAAAAAACCCCTCATATGACTATTTTAGAAAAACAATAACCACTTTTCATCATCTATCACAATAATAATTATAAATTACAAATAACTATAGTATATTCCCAAATACAAATGCTTCTGAAATGTGTACAAATTACAATGGAGTTTTACATATTTTAAATTTGCTCCAGCGAGATCTTGTATCTGACACAATATTTACCTCAAAAACTTTGATTTTATGTGAGGTTTTGAGTTGTACAGATGGACCTGTTGTATTATTATTGGATGCTGCAATGTTTGTAGCCACATTATTACTACCAATGTGATAAGAATTCAGCAATTATTCAATAGAAATGTCAATATTACTCACTTGTGCTCTCCATTTCCAAAACAGCTTTATTCCCTAATAATCTGGAGATATCCATGTTGTACTTTTCAAGTTCCATAACAGATGTCTTTCACAAACTAAATTTATAAGCTTTTCATTGTGAACCATCTTAGATCTGGTTATAATATACAAAAATTTAAAACAAAAAATGACCATCATATTGGTAGACCTAGTAGTAGTAGTAGTAGTATTGCTACCACTGCTACTGCTACAACTACCATCATCGCTACTACTACCACCACCACCACCACCACTGTTACCATTTTTTAATTTGGGCAAATAAATGAAATTGCATTTTTTCCCACACATAGTGAAATGGATAAAAAGCAAGCACTTATATTCTACTCCACAGTATTATGTGTACCGACATGTGCAGCAAAATGACAACTAGGCTGTATATTAAGCCATTTTGACCACAGCCTAAGAGGAAGGAAAGAAACGAGAGTGGAAGAAATTATAAACTGAGGAGCTTCGTGTTGTTATTATTGTTATTACGGTCACCAAATCGATGACGATTATATGGTAAGGACGTGAAGTGGAACTGGAAAGATGAAAAATGGGAACAGCATTTTAGCAAGAAAGCCTGAAAGGAAGAAATCGCTTGGGAGAGTGAGGCGTAGTTGAGGACAATACCAATTTGTATCTTAAATAAACTGGAACATTAAAGAAGAAATTGCTTATTACCAAAATAAACGGGAACAAAATATGGACACAATAAAAAAATATATACAAGCCGATATGCTACTGTGGCCCTGGATAAGATGGAATGATGAGTAATCTGGTTCCTTGGAAAGGGCATTTCTGTGTGAATCATATCTAAGGCAGGGCATAAATGTAAATATGTATTTATTCTGTGACAAGCTGTCAGTCCAATTTATTTCTGCATTCAGATATATTCCAAATGTGTGATTTATTCAGGGGTGCTTTAAAGCCACTAGCTAGCAGGTGATGATTTGGGGAAACCTTGATGTTCAGTATGTAGTCTATTTAGAAGTGCCTTCCACTTGCTGACCGCAGCAAATCGGAATTTGAGAATATTTATTTGAATTCCTGATGGGTAAAATATTTCTCTTTTAGCCTCTGCATTCAGACTGGATCTGGGGCCCACCCAGCCTCCTATCCAGTGGGTACTGCGGATCCATTCCCAAGGACAGCGCACCTAGTACTGAGGTCAAGAGAAGTAGCAACATATCTCCACCACTCTCTATATTATCATGGTGTGGTGTTTAATATGTTCCAGGGATAAATTTGCCCTTTTTTACTTTATCCTTCTTTATCTCAGCAATCTTAAATACAGGTCAGAAGGAGGAGAATACAAGAAAGTTTAAATAATTTCACATCTGATACATCCTTGTAAGTAGTTAGAGTGTACTCATGCAAACTAGAACATGCAATGTCTGGCTGGCTCGCAGGCAGGACTGACCCAGACTCACCCTGGGATATTTGAAGTTGGGCAAGGACATTGCTGGTTAGAATGTAAAATGCCCAACCTGATGTCAATGAGTCCACGTCCATCTTCGATGATGGTGTCGTTGTGACAGAGGTAGTACGGAACACACTGGCAATCCAGTGGGTTGTTATTTTGTTCCTGGCCCTGGTTCTTTTCTGTCGGTTGCTGATTTTTCTCTTCTGTCGACTGCTGACTGGTGGAATCTTTTTCGGTGTCCGGTCTTTTGAACACTTCGCCGATGAGAGTTTCGAGGTCTGCTTGAGGTCTTGCTTTGGCAAGTTGTAATAGCAGCAGAGCAATTCCTGCTATGAACATAAATCTAACTGCTGACGCCATTTCAGTGCACTGAAAAAAATTGGTAAGATTGTTATATTCAGTATTATAAATTTTAGAAGTATGGCGTAGAAACAATGTCCTCCTTTACAAAATAACTTAAGAGATTCTATTTTAGAACTTTTGTTATATGAGAATCTTTAACATCACTTTGTACTAGATGCTGAAATGTTTTATAGTGATAAGTCTTCAATTGAAGTCATCTTTTGTAGAATATAAAACAAAAATATGGTTACTAGACATTCAATATTTACCTCTTGACTTGCTTATGATAATTAATGAATCAATGCAACTGTAAATGTGATGTGGTTTGAAAAGATATATGTATGAAGCATTTCTTTTGAGTTAAAATTATTAAAATGGCAGCAGCACAGACATTTTAGCCTGTCTGACAACTTCTGAGTAGTACAAATCTATACTACCAGAAATTGCACATAACTATGTTGAATAATTATTAACTTATTCTTTTTCCGGTTTAACAATGTTTGTACATTTTCCGGTACCCTATACGGGTCCCCAACTTTTCAGTTGGCTTGATCTATAGACACTCGGTAGGACTCCTTGGACGAGGGATCGTCCCGTTTCAAGGCCTCTACCTGTACACAGTACAACACATCACAGAAAAACATCCATGGCTTGAGTGGGATTCGAACCCACGGTCCCTGCGACCAAGCGGCACAAGACCCACGCCTCAGACCGCGCGGCCACTGCGGACCCCATAATTATTAACTTAAAACTATATATGAAACCAGAGAATGGGGTAGTAATTGTAAATTCTTAAATGAAATTTTTACCTCCATGTAATTTAGTCAGTTGCTGATTTCTATCATTTAAACTCTCACAGACTACAGAAAACTTATATGATTTTAGGTTCTGATTGTGGTGAAAATGCCAAAGTTTGCTTTTGGGTTGGAATTCCGTGTGTAAGACATTTTGGAGAAACATACTACAGAAATCTTCTGTTTTGGTCTATTTTTATACGTTCTTGACTCCGCTATAAACATGCACCAAAACTTTGCCTTGTCTGTCCGTCCATCGCACCTAAAATTACTTGAGAACCCCTGAATGAAATTTGTTACAGGAAAGTTTTCAAACATTTGCTGACACATTTAAATGTTGGTTAAAATTCAGCAGCAACAATGACCACATCAAATAAACGTATGAACAACTCACATGACCTTGGGTACGAAGAAATCTCGCGGTGGATCTCCTTAATGACATCTAGTCTGAAGGTACCTGAATACAGTCAACAATGACGTCACATTCGTAAAGGTCAAATATCCTGTCATGACAACAAACTGCATCCCGAAATTACTTGCCGAGAAAGCATTTACAAATTGAAAAATGCAGAGGCTTTTAACACAGCGGATGGGCCAGAATTATTACGCTATGTGTGAATATTCTACTTGCTTCGCTGTTATTGTTTATTATAATGTCTGTACCGAATTCGGTGAGTAAATATCATATTTACACATACATTTAACTTTTGACATTCGCAACCCGTCAAAAAGTCCTCGCGACCCAAAGTTTGGGAACCCCTGGTCTGCCCATTGTTGACGTCCTTGCCCTATCACATACGTTGGTCGAGGTAGACTAATTAATTATTGTAATTGCGTGACCTGTTAATTAAACAATACAGTTTCTTGCAATCATTCACTAGACACAAAACTAGTTTTTAATCATTAGGTGGTGTATAATATGTGTTTATAACGATGTAAATTTGCATATTTATGTAATTTCACCAAATTGCGACGTACTTAAGAATATTAATATAATCTTCTTGGGCCGGCAGCCGCGTCACTCTGCAGAGTTTAACCAAGTGAAGCCGCTGCTGGCCTGAGAAAATTTTATTAACCACATCCGCCGTGAAACCTTCACATCATACTTGAAAATAGTTTATGTTACGGCAGTGATGAAACTTGGTTGTATAAATAAAATTTGAATAAATAAAACTATGCTATAGATTAAAATGGCTAACGTGTTAAGTAATCTATGACAGTTTTCATTTTAATTAGACTGTGTGCATATTAGTTATTACTTGTTAAATATTTTAATTAGGTTTACATATCTTTTTGTACCATGAGGATGTCACTCTTCGAACAACCAGTCTGCCCCCTAGCTAACCTACGTGGCCAAACAGTGTAAAGTCTGAAAGTTCAGTTGAGATCGCTGTAGGCTTATACAAACAGAGAACGGCCAGGTAAAGTTTTCTGCTTTCACTGACTTCATAGAGCAGAGTTGAACTTGAAGGTTGATTACCGTAGCTAGATTTTAGGTCTTCCTTGGGCCTGTTATATTTATCAAATATTTCAATTTCATTTTCTCTGTGTACCTCAGGAAATACATTTACCTTGTAACAGATAACTCATTCTCCAAATAAGATATTCTGCTGTTGCTAGTTCAGGGACATCCGGTTATCCACAACTGTTTATTCTAAATATTGTAATGTTCACACAGTATCCTGAGTTGCCGCTTAAATATGTGCTATTATCTTGTTACAAGTCAAGTCAAGACTACTATTTTAGGCTCGGCTTTTATCGAACATTTGCATCAACGTAACATAGTTCTTGAAAATTATAAAGCTTAATAAAAACTAAAATGTCTGTGTTGGTCTTCTGAATTGTAACGCCATGTGAACGTTTAGGTGCGTAACATAATCCTCAATTTTCAGAGCTGAGCCTTAAGATGAAGGCGGTATGTTCCTTCGAAACACTGGTGTCTACCTACAAGTCATAACTGTAACAAGCTTAAGCTTCTATAATTTGCATATAAATATCAAAACAACTTTTCCATTTGACACAGAACGAGGAAAACAGATAAATTTGCGTCATGCAAAGCTTCACAAATTCTACTCTATAAACAGCATTGTTAATGCAAATGAATGAAATGGGTGTACCTGCTGGGGCATGCAACACGTTTGATGGAAACAAAAAACACGTACCGATATATACAGGTTGTCCCAAAAATATGCATACACAAAATACGGATGAGTAACCTTGTGTGTGTTAAACTTTTTAGGACACACGGTAGGAAAACCTCGTAGCAAAAGATCACTTATTGGACCAATACGTGGTTATAAGGATAATATTAAAATGCATGTTGAAGAAATATATTACAAAGCTGTAAATAGGATAGAACAAACTCTGGGCATGGTAGAGTCTCTTGCTTTCGTTGACAGGGTGATGAATCTAAGGTACCATAGGTTATTTCAAAGTCAGGCTAATAACTATAAAATGATGAAGAAAGACTTAGAAGGAGTCAGTCGTACATGGTGGGTTTTTCATATCCTCATGCCATCTCAGATTCTATTCACAATAGACGTCATTATCTGCCAGAAACCAAATGTGAGGATTTCCTTTGGTCACAGAATTTCCTCACAGGATGGAAATGTTATCTTTGATGTCGCAATTTAGCAAGGAATATGGATAACCACAATGGGGCGCGGTACTTTAATGTGAGAGATCAGGTTTCATAACCATACAAAACAAAAAGTAAAATTATACTTTCATTTTGCGTATTAGTCTTACGTTTAGTAGACTGGAAGATAAAATATTCTGTACTTCATTCTCCGAATTTAATCTGTTCTTAATTTATTCGCGAATGCAATATTGTTACCCATCATTCCCAAATATTTAATTTTGTCGCAATTTGAATACCATCTGTACTTTCTGAAGCGGGGTAAAAACTGAACTCCTTCATTCTGTTACCGGCGACGCGTGAAGTCAAGGCCGGAGCCAAAGTTACACTAATTTAAAAATATAATGAGAGGAAAGGGAACAATGGAACTAGATCAAAATAAACCAAATGCCGGGGGAAAAAAATGGAAGGATGAACATCATGCTGCTACAGATAATCTGACCTTTACATATCTGAATTGTCAAACATATCAGCATGGAGGCCGTGTAGACTTTAAAGTATAAGCAACGCTAGATAGTAATGTCGGAATTTGAAATTTCTAAATAACTCTCCGACTAATCAATGAAACAGACACCTTCTAGAGAGGCTACCAGTTACTTAGTATCGTCTTTATGGACCCGAAAGCATGTTCAGAACAGTCGTTCCTATTCTGAACCACATGGATCCAGTCCACACCCTCCCATACTACGGTAAAACCTCTCTAACTTGGACACTTGCGGTTCCACGATAATGTGTCCAACTTACAGAGGTGTCCAAGATAGAGGGAAAATCATCCTTTCAAATTGTGGTGTAATGACAATGTGGTAATTGTAGAGTATTATGGAGCCCTTCCCAAAAAGGAAATTATTGATAAGAAAAATCAAAAAGTTAAATTATTTTTTTACAAATTTTGTTTTGAGTAAATTAAACTTGCATGGATAAGCTGAAAGGGAAGGACACCAATACTTTACGTTTACCGACAATGTAATCTATTTACTTACATAATCTAACCACTGTAGGCTTGCTTGAATTAAGAATTAATGACAATAATAATAATGTTTTGAAACCCACTCTCATGGTTGCACATTACATCCCAGACTCAATGAAATTTTAAATGTTCAGAATGTATTTTTTTAAGCTCAACATAAGATGTCACTTATTTGTTATAAAAAAACCCGTTACAAGACACTGCTTTTTTGCTTTTATCTTGGAATTTGCCATCCTCTTACTAATCTTTGCCGTAATTAATTGGAATAAAGTTTCAACCATTCCTTGTTGGTTATGAGCGAAAGCATACCGTTCCAATTTATGTTAACACTGTTTAATTCAGTTGCAAGCATTGTACTGACAAAGTTAAAACTCCAGTGAGGGATTTAACAAAGGAATAACTATACACTTCCACTGCATTCCGATGATGTGTTCAATGTCTCACACCCTCAACCATAAGCTAATTCTCAGGTAGAAGGCATTCATCAGTCAGAAATTCAAAAGAACAAAATACTAACTGTAAACGTTCCCCATAAAGGCATTGAAGCTAAGTGCATGCTTGCACCTGTCCAACTTAAAACAAAAGGGGTGACCAAGTTCCAGGATAAAGGGCTGTCCAAGATATAGGTGTTGTGGACATGTAAAATTATGGGATATTCGCCGGTTCCAATTAAAAGTGTCCAATATAGAGGGGTGTCCAGGATATAGGGGTGTCCAACTAGAGGGGTTTTACTGTATTTAAAATCAATTTTAATATCATCATAGGCCTTCCGAATGGTCTGTTCCCCTCAACAGATAAACATCGTTTAAAATATGAAGTCTTCGTAAACACGCTGATAAAATCAAAACAAGTTTCGTGATCTACGTTGAATGTGCTTGAATCATGTTATTTTGTGAAGTAATAAAAGCAAACGCTTTGTAAACCAAGTTATCTTGAGTAACGGGTTAACATGGAAACAATAGAATGTCAACCCTTCTCAGAACTGCATGACCGTCTTATAATAGCAACGGAAAGCAAACTCATCCGTCTGTTATGAATCATGCTATTCCATATGCCTCTTTCTGTCCAACGCTAATTGGGATGTCCCTTGGTACTTGCTTCCCGTTAACTACTTAAGTGTGCTAACATACAACAGGAAGGTGAATTCCGTTATGTTATTTCAAGGCGATGAAGAATTCGTATTATAACTTGATGAAATGTTCATTATAGGCGAAACATATAAAAAAACAGTGCAAAAATCAATTCACTTATCACCAAGTAAAAGCTTATTTTTTTGTAAACAGAAAATGATTGGATTCTTTCAGGCTTGGGTAAATTTTTATCATAAATTTTACCACGAAATATTGACAATTATGTGCATTTTATAACAAGCTGATTTACATAGTTGGACAGACGATTATTACCCCTTAATATAGCTTTAATCCGTAACTGGGTGTTTCTCTACAACAGATGAGACAATTAAAGTGAAGACAGGGTACGGGAGCGGATCGTTAAAGCTAACGGGATACAAAATTATCGATACTGTTCTCATGTCGCCCCTCAGGTGGTCTATACGAACATCTTACAGGCTCGTTGTTTGAAGAAAACTTACCACTACTTTGTATTTGTAAACTAATTCGAATTTTATGACAAACACTAACTACACGTCAGATATTGAAACTGGCATACAAAGTTTAACTCTTTGGATCCGAGGCTCTGGAGGCCCCCCCCCCCCCCCCTTTCCAGCCTACTACCACGTTGGCACCAAAGACCCTTTCCCTGGGGGTAAAGCGGCCGGGGTGTGAAGTTGATCACTCACCTCCATCTAGTGCCGAGGTCTGAAAAAAAGTCTTTAACTTCCCCTACATCTTCATAGCGTGGCGCTTATTAAGTTCCGGGAACAACTTTACATTTACCTTTACAGGAAATATATTTTAGAGAAAATACTTGGTACTTGTTGGTTATCGGGACACAAAACGGGAGAGTCGAATATCTGGACCTGCATATCCAAATAAAATATAATAACTTTCAAGTATATGTAATTTATCCACACACATTAACCTAACCTAACCTATTTTTAAAGATATGTGTCCCGATAACCCACACGTACCAAATACTTTTTTGCTTTAATTAATAACTTACAACTCAGTGCGAAATAATTTAAAAGAAAGAGTATAAAGTTTAGAGGTTCTTAGTCGGCAGCGTCATTGCTATTTCAGCCTTGTTAAAGAAATATCTGGCGACAGTACAGCCCACAAATGCTTCTGCTAGAACGCAATATCAACGTCTTTAAGAAAACAGTAATACAGACGCGTTACTTTAAGTACCTGAAGCAAGTCACAGACTGTAGTTTTGATTTTGACCAAGTGAAGAAAGAACCCTTTACGGCAAACCTGCTTCAGCATTCAACAACTCTGAAACATGTCCACAGGGCATTTACGTGTTTTTATTCTCAGAACAGATTTTCGTAATCGAGACTCAATGTGTTCTGTTTGAAGCAGTCACTCTAGTTTTAAACACGTTATTATTTAGATCGACTTCGTTATTCAAAGTACAAACGCGACACAACTTCGATGATTTGCAGAAGTGACATGTTGGTGTATTTTGCCTTAGTGTAACACTACCCAACGATATTTTAATAATTATTGTGACACCAGAATTGAAACTTTCTGAAGTACAAGATGATTTGCTTTCAGAACGTACACACAAGAGTACTCACCGAATACAACGCTCTCGCTTCTGGCACTGCGTACGTACTGGACGCTCTCGCCAATAAAATGATTGCTCACAGATACCAGTTTGAAGGAGAAACACCTAATGACGTCATGTACCACTCCGGCTCCACATAGCGAACAACTCATTATATATATATATATATATATATATATATATATATATATATATATATATCGGTGAGTGGTGGCTGGAGGGTGAAGGGAGTGTACATTGACCTTCCAGTTACAGTTGACTGAAGATATACTTCCGACTATCATATATCCTTCCATGTATTTAAATAGCCAATTTTACTGATTTATAACACTCACTGCACTTTACAGCAGCTTTGTATAACCCATCCCTCCACGATTTAAATTATCTTGTACCGTTGACTGGGAATAACCTAACAATTTCGCACACGCAGTTCAAACAGCCCGACGACAATGTAATTCATGTCACAGAAAATTATCGTTCCGAGTCCTTCCAGGTTTATTGCTGCTGGAAAAGTCAACGGAAGCCCAGGTATTTCCTCTGCGCATTTTTTGGCCAATTTTCTTACTTAGTAAGGAAAGACGGGCTTGTGGTATTACATAACTCAATTCTATTGACTCCTGAACCAAATTAAAGATTTTCAGGAACATTAATGCAAACTTTAACTTCCGACCAACACGACGGCCTTGCGAAATTGTGACGTGTGACAGACGCAGGAATTGATGGATGACTACTGTATCATTGTATGCGCATCACAGTTCTTGCTAGCCTTAGGATATAGGCTGAAGCATTCCAAGGTGAGTGTCATAAGGTCTTCCTAGAACTTTTTAGAGTAAGATCGAGATAAATTGACAATGTTTTGGGGGATGTAATGCCATGTTCACTGCCAAAGTTTCGGAGAAACATAGTGTCTCCATCTTTCGCCCTACAGCCCTTCAACAGCACAATCCAGAAGATTAACATCTTCGTTGTCGTGAGAATCTTTGTTTTTATCAAAATGTTAGGACTCTTTGTGGAAGGCCTATTTTTACTAAAATTCAGATGTCAACCAGAAAACACGTTCTCAAATAACAGATGTTGAAATTGACACTCTGACAAGTTTCACTTTGCAATTTGCGGGGGAATCTTCAAGTCACAACTGAGGTGTAAACATGGTCTACATTTCTATGTCCCCTAACTTTGTTGACGAAGAAACAAATCCATGCCGGGAATCCAATCCATTAGCAAGAGGACACTAACGAATCACGGAATGTTCTCAGTCAGGCAAATGATGATGCACTGCTTTCAAATGGGACCTGCAGGAAGAACCAGTAGAGAAATGTGGTACATGAACTGTTACAGCCAATATACTGTTAAAATATTCAGCAACTGGACTACATCCTATTTCAAGGAACTAGAAATTGATATTGTTCCTTCGATTCATGGAAATTGTCGCAACAATGACTGATTTGGGACAAGGTTCGTTCATGGATAGCATGATTACGATATGCTCCATTCTTGTCTCAATTATTCTCATCGGAAGCAATTCATATTATGTTGACACTGACTTATATTTTTTTTCAGTTTCTAGCAATAACTTGTAACTTCTTTTATCAGCAGTAGGCTATGGAATCAACATAAGGCCTATAACCTTTAGGCCTAAAGTAACAAGTACTGTACAATCAATTAAATATTTTAAATACAAGAAGAGAAACGATATTTTACTCACGACCCCAATAAGTCATACGAGCAAAGCATCTCTTTCCACAGATAGTATTATTTTATTGTACTGTACATTCTAGCCCAAGGATTCTCAACACCCGGGCCGCATTCATTTTTTGTAATACTGTAACACTCTGTGTGCTGAAAAATAGTTACCTGTTACATGTTTGCACATGTCTTCTTAATGTCAGCATGTAGCAGAAACTACCGCTGTAAGTAACTATTTAGCTGAATGAAGATCGTCAAATCAAGAACTAGAACGAATATTGGGGGGATTCACGGATCGCAGTAACATAAATGAAATCTCATATTAAAAGGTAGCTGAAGCAAGAGTAATGGTGTCCTCAAGTCTGGAAAAGGCAGAGAACGCCTGATCCAACCGAACCAAAGAGTACGAATTGACCAATAGCACTTCAATACATTCCGTTCACTGTCGGGTCCCTACAAACCTAGCCCTCTCCACTCAATTGGCTCATTCATCGCCCTGATGACGGAGGCAGTATGACCTCTCAAACGTTGGTAAACATCAACATACCCAGAAGACAGAAATCTTCACTTAAATACAAGATGAATTCAAACTAAAACGTTGAAACGACGTCACGGCTTCGCAAAAACTTTGATTCTCTCTTGTCATGCAGAAATTATGTAAGACGTTTCCATGAGTTTAAGTGTGTTATAACGAATATGGACTAAGCAGGTGGTCTACGGTCTGTGAAAGTGAAAAACAAAACATGTTTTTCCTTCGGATTTTGTGGAATAAAGATTGAAATCATACCAATAACGTTTACAAATACACACAAGTGAAATCACTAGAATACAAATCGTAAGCCACTGTACTGCATTTGTCTACATTCTTCTCATTTCATAATTCATGCATCAGTCAGCCTCACATTCGACTGCCTACAACCGGCTCTATCCAACCTATGTAAATAGTTGGAAAAGCGTCGTTAAATAAACTAACAAGTAACAAAAAACGCACTTTTAAATGACGTGGGAATCCAACTGGTACTTCAGACTCGAATGGCCAAATGTTTTCTAAAGAAATGTTGCAGATATCCTTGGTAGATTCCTGTTACCAGTCGTGCACATGTAAATAAAGAATTCTGGGAAAATCTCAGTTTGTTAAAAGAACACAGATTGAACAAGGTCACAGCAAGTGTGGAACAAGTTGTGCTCTCGGCCTTCGATATACAACATTCACATTCATTAGCTTACCTCTGTCGTGGAAGGTTACGTTCTGCCGTTTCTTCTCAAGTAAACAACGCGGACATCACAGCTCTCATTCGGACATCTTGAAACACAGATTATGTCCTGAAACTCGTCCTTCGTACTCGCAAAGAACGTCACACATTTAGAAGTTGCCTGCAATGAGGCTGACCGCGTCTAGGGTTGTGCTTGTTAAAGCAAAGACTGGCAAGATGTATCGATATATGGATGTACGTGTATCGATATTTTGATACTGTATTTGAGGAGGCCATGGACCGAATACGGACCGGAGAGCCATAGAAACAGAAGAGTATCGCCTGTATAATTTGATATTTTCTGTGTCGATAAGTAGCCAAAAATTAACAAGGGCCTTGCGCGAACCCCTCCGAGTTCCCCTGCAGCAACTCGTGGATGTGTCTGTCCTATAGAACCTTCACGAACGACGCAATCATGGCGGTATAACCATTACATCTCGCGTGATGGAGTAGAATGCTTCTGTAGAAGAATATAGTCGTTCACTCGGTCAAGTAGTCCCTGCCTTTTATGGAGTCCAAAAGATGATTATATCCATACAAACCCACCATTAAACTCTTTCCTGAGCCACACAAATCCAAGTGAGGCAGTTCACATATTTGTAACAATTTAAAAAAAATTAATATTAGCAGCTGAAACGCTAGTCACTCACCATCTTCAGTGCTGCCCACTCTAGGTACCTGTAACTACTGATGTATGTGGCAACCTTTGGCTGCACCATTTAACAGCGATGCTGGTAAGCAAAGACAACTTTCAAGGTTGGTTGTGGTTACGATATTGTAGCTGGATGTTCAGTGAATCTACTACTGTGTGCTTCACAAATATAATTCCTATAATATCTTCTTAGAAACACTAGAATATGCGGAGTCCCATCTCAAATTACACAAAAGAGGGAAGTTATTTTGCATGTTCTTTTAATTCTGGACATCCACTTGACCTTTCTCATCCTCCACTTAGAAAACCATTACACCACATAAAATAATATCCTTCTTGAAAGTAAAGTTGTCCGTGTGTTTATTTACCATGCCATGAGGATACAGGTGTGGAGATAAAGCTCACACTTTATTAACATTACCACTAGACCGAGGACTGAAGTCAGTCTGGAAGTAGTGATAAAGAGACAAATTTATTCCACTGTCAGGGGCAGAATAGTTGTCATTCAGCCTGTAGTCAGGCAGTTTATTGAAAGGTATCCAATGTCACTATTTATCTCAAAGTACGTAATTTTAACAGATATAAAATACTTTCTTTAAAAGTAAACAGTTCCTTGAGTATCATTACGTTATGCTAATTTTGTAAAAAATATCAGCGGCACACATTAATTCATTGGTTAAGGTTGTTGCACCACAGAATCTGGTAGAAGTTTACTGAAGTTTCAGAGGTGCTCCTACTTCCACCTTCGTATGATAATCTGATCATCTGACGATGGAGCCAGCAAGCACCTCTAAAACGTCAGTAAACTTCTACCAGATTACGTAGAACAACAACCCAGATGATAGTTAAACATCTTCATAAAAACTCCCATGAGAACCTCACATCTCACAACTGGATAGAAGGCTATTGATTTGAACAATACGTGTGTATGATGATAAGTTTAATATTTGATAAACAGTTACAAAATCATGTTATTTCATATGGGTTGCAGGTATGAGTTACATCTGTGTATGAACAAATTCATTTACCTTATATCTCTTCCATTGTTTCGCATAACACTGTAACGACTTACCACGGTAGACCAGTTTTACGACACAAAAATAAATATAATACAGCGCAGAAGTCCGAACAGAAGCAGGTAACTTAAAGGGGATAGATCAAAAGGCTCCTACCAAACAAATAACATACTTTACACTGTGAACTCTTCATAACTTGTGAATGCTATATTTCATTAACAATAATCATAATCAAAACAGATGGGAGATGGCAGAATGTGCATTCGTTATAATACGTAACACGCGTATTATTAAACTTTAATAATCTAGCCCAGTGTTTCCTCAAGGATAATTTTTTTCGGACCACTTAAAGATTTCCCGAGGATCTTGGAGGGTAAACCTTGCTGTTTGACAACTGTAAAGCGCTGTGATGTAGTTGCTAAAGATAAGGATAAAAAGTTGATTTCGTCCACACGTGTCTTGACACTTTTTTATTGTTCATTAAAGTTCTTTCTTAAGTTCCTTGTAATCCATGTTCTGACGTTGTACACACCGGACAAATCCCCGATTAAATGAAAGAGACGAGAAACAGAAAGAGAAAAGAAGTGGAGGGAGAAGACAGCGGAGGATTAAAAACGAAAACAGAAGAGTGGGAGGAATAAGATATAAAAAAGAAAAACAAGACGTAAAAGACGAATGTAGGGATAAATATTGATATTAATAGTCACTAAATGTGAATAGTTTTAATAAAACTATTATTCTGATGTAATTATATTGTAATGAACGTAATTTAGTTGCACAAAATTGCAAATGCTTTTACCAGTAATATTGGTGCAGTGGAAAATACCCTGTCCAACACAGTAAGTAAAATTAAATTATCACATACATTTTTGCCTCAACCGATTTCAGATAAGCATCTTATAACAATCACTAACCCAGGGCATTACGCCCAAGCTGGCAACAACGAAATATAAGAAGCTCATCCAGAAGTACGTATCTGACTATGCAAGGTCGAATGCACTGGGCACATTGTGGCGTAATAAATAATTCACTAGATTTTCATAAATTGAACGCTTTAAATATCCACATTATTGTTTTCCGTTTAACGTATCAATCCAGAACATTAAGAAAACAAGTTTTACAGGCGATAAACAACGTTACCTTTTAACATTTCAGTCTACGATTCATTGTTGTTGAAGTACCATCACAGTGAATCTGAGAGCGAATGTTTTGCTGATTCTCTTACGGTCTTCCACGCACAGCCACTGCCAGTTAATGCGCAGACTGACCAGCTCGGATGAACCCATTGTTTTACCGCATACGACATTGCTTATAATCACCAGTATACAGACAGCGTCTCCTGCAAGAACGTAAGCTGGTGACTGACTGGTAAGCCATCTCAACTAGCGTATAAAATAAAATGGGACAACACGTGCATGGGTTTATTATTCATCGCTGTGAAAATATCAACAAAACAGTTGACACTTTCTTCGCGTAGATTTTAGCACGAGACTATGAGATCCTTGACAATGGGCTTGTGGAGGTTGTATCTTAAAACGGAAGCATTTATAAAAACAATGTTTACAATTATCAGAGCAGGGCTTTTGATTATGTTTATATATGACTGTTCACCATGCCCAAGGCAAGCATTTTGTTTGGCTAAAGCAAGGAAAATGTGACTTGTAGTCATTTATTTGTGGTTTATTTAGCGAAGTTTTAATTAGCTGGGACTTATAGCGTCGAATGATACCATGTTTAATGAATTTGATACGATATGGGAGGAAGCAGTCATTTCTTAATTTAAGATACAGACCCTGGAGGAACTGAGAAAAAGAAAACACAAAAACGTGAGCCAGGATAACCGATCTCTCCGAACCAAGACTTGAACCCGGCACCTCTCGATTTCGAATCAGGAGTTTTAACCCGTTTTCAAGGAATGAGACAGGAATAATTAAAAGGCATGTCAACCCGTATGTACTTGTTTGTTCTGACCTGCCTGTTTTTGGTTCTCACTCACATACAGTGGATTCAAAAACTCCGCTGTATCGCCTTCAGATTGTTTTTATTGATCCATACAGTGTTTGAATAACAAAGTTGGCCATCATGCTTTTCGTTTTTAAGATCTGCAACCCTGCAACTTCATGCTGAAAAGGCGTTCCATGTGATGACAGATAACGAGCGTGTGAAAGTTTGATGGTCAACGTCACGTGTTATAAAGTAGCTAGGCGAACCTTTTAGCTAACTCATGTGAAGTTAGAAGTAAAATGGGATTTGTATGATACGTTGTTCTGTAACACCAAGCCACGCCTTATTAACCCCTGCACTAGATGGAAACGAGTGGCATGTTTCAGGCTCTGGCCGTTTTTCCACAAAATAAAAGAACCCAAGTACCCCTTGGATAGTAGGCAGGAGGATAGGTCTGGACGATTCTGCGCTGCCGGGATTCGAACACGTTCGTCCAGCCCATAGTCATGGTGACTAAGCGTACTTGTACCTGCACCAAATATTATTTAGTGTTAATGTAGATCACCAAAATAAAATAATTTAAAGTCCTCCTTCACGTCCGGTCTAGTTTGCTCTTAAAAACTGATGGAGTGTCCTACAAAGACACCCATTAAAGGTTCGTTTATTTATGATAAACACCAGGGCCTACTAAATTGTTTTAAGATGTGGGGATTGTCAGAAGACAGGTCAGATCTGAATCAACTCGTTGTACGTATTTGGTACACATAAACCAAACTTTCGTGAATGCAGGAAGTTCGTATACTGCGTAGTAACTGAAATATGATCACACATGACACAACATTCGGAAGCTGTTCTGTTAGATAACCGCCTCAACCATAACAGAATTTGACACAAAATTATAAGAAATCGAAGTACGAGTATGTGCATACAAATTTAAACTGATTGCAACATATGAATGCAAACTACAGTTAACAAATGCACGTCAGTAGGGACGTAAATTTGTTTTGCTCGTTTTAGTGTGTCCTGCGAGGTTTAGATACGTCTTCTTTGTCACGTGATGACTTCTGGGTTTTGATTGGGTATTCACGATGTCTGTTGTTTTATAGGAAGATAGGTCTACTTCTAAATCATAAACGCAGTAGGAGGCAGGTGTACGAAATGACTGAAACGATGGAGGACCATGCTGTAAATGGAGATCGCGTATTTCCGCTTCTTTATCCGCTCAACAAAAGCCTGGCAGAAGAAATCGAGAGATTATTTTCCAAATGGTCATTTTCTCCCGAGTCACCTTACTATGGAACAGCAAAAGGTAAGCACATTCAGGATAATAAAATAACGTTTTGAATTTCACTTGAAACTCTTGTCATATTTCAAAGCAATCTACCGAAGGTTAGTGATGCCAAAGAAATCTCTCTCCATGTAAGATAAGCCGTGTCATTATCAAGAGCAGGAAAGCAGATCCCTCACAGTAATGAATATAGACATCCCTCCCCCATCAAAAACAGAAAGCAGACGTAACTTGATGTCGATTGAGCGGAGTGAGAGTGAGTGTGGGGTATAATTGATAATATCTGTAATGGTTTACATGTGAATGTGAAATAAGTGTTTACGCCAAGATGCGTATGAATAATTACTTTAAACGCATCTGTACTGCTGATATAAACATCGGTGGATATTTTGAGAGTTAACACTACAAAAAAATTGGTGTGTACCAATTATTTAACCACACAGAAAGTTTAATGATTGAGTTGAAATACATATGTGTACTGTCTATTGGACTCGAACATGAGGTTCTTATGACGGTTTTATCGCATTTTTGGGGTTGTAAGCCTAACGTCGTGTGGCTTGTCGGAAGATACTGTCGATTCAGGGGAACATGTCTCCATCTTCACGCCCCCCTCCCCATCATTTTTCTAAACGTAACCTTAAGTAAACTGATAAGACGTAGCCTAGTCCAACTTAACCTAACCGGCGTTTGAAAGGAGAATTATAAAAAGTATGAATTCGGCCAACCTTACCTTATTGAATTTTAACTTTCTTGTTTCATGCAAATAAATTAATCTTCCAGGCCCTCCATTTTCATTCCGCAAGTGCTCTGATACTGCTCGTAAACATTAACATTCAAAGAACATTGGAATCTCGGACCTGCCGCCATGTTGTGGGATTATGCACCATCTGATTTTCAAAACGGAAGTGCATTCTTAATGTTGCGAATAATATGTACACTACGTTCCATCAGCACAACTGGACTTTTGATCCAGGTCTCTGGTTCGATCTGTGAAAATGTTAATATCCCCCACCCAAATAGAACAGTATCCTCAGAATTCTTAGTTACACTGATTTAACTGACCTTGACATGTCTTTAGTTTCCAATAATGCGGAGAATCTACAAACAGGATAAAATACAAGCAGGTTTGCCAGTAATGGGAAACATTTACCAAGTTCATATGAGTCAGCTGGCATAGTGCCTATTTTTGATCCAGAATGGTATCAATTAATTAAAATAATGAGATTTAGTTGTAACTGCTGTTCCTGTAAATCATTAACAGACCTTCTGATCATCTTTATGCTGACATGTTTAATAATTTCTTAAATATGTTATATTTTTCCAGATGATGTGATGACAGAATTCCGTTTAAATGGACAAGATTCAGAATACTGCCCTGAATTTATCCCAGATAACAAATCTTTATATGTGTCAAACTTCCTGGATTCCAACAGGATGATCAATTTTGCTACTGCCTGTACATCTGCTCCTACCACACGTTCCAAAAAGCGGACAAAGAGGCAAATCCAAGAATGTGTATTTTGTAAAAATAATGGCGAACAAGAAATGTATTACAAACAGCACATATTAAAAGATCCAGAGGGACGGGTGGTCTGCCCCATCCTGCGAGCCTACACTTGTCCTATATGTAATGCTAAAGGAGATAATGCACATACTATTAAGTATTGTCCAAAGAACAGTAATTCTGACTCTGTAACCACAATGACCACTTTGAAAACCCATCGCACTTCAACAGGCCACAGGCGAAACAAGAGCATTTCTTCTGCTTAAGCAGCACAGAGATTCACATATCTCATGCTTAGATGTAAAATTATAAATCTCAAAGAATATTTTTCACGTTCTTCAAATTATTCTTTGATTTTTTTTTCTGTATTGTTTTACACCTGGATTTCTGTCTTTTACTGGTGAACATATATTTCAAGTGAGGATATTTATTTTAGAAGTATGAGTATAAGGGTTATGTTGATTATATATTAAATGCAAATATTTGTAATTTATAATATGCTGACCAAGTGTCTGTTACTCTTTTACAAGATCATTGATCATTCATTACTTTACTTTATTCTGCCCATTATATTCAAACTGAAGTCGTTTGGCATCTATATTGCAGAATTCACGGCACATGATGTGTCATAAATTTATTATTTATAAGTTTTGACAAGATAATCATTTATGACATCTGCATTATTGGTCATTCATGATACCATCATTATTTAAATTTGAAATGTTTTAAGTATGGCATAAAATTCAGGAGAAAATGTACTGCCACTGTTCTATTTACAATATGAATTAAAGGGAATCTAACTGAATATTGGTCAACTCTTTCAAAGCTCACTGGTCACTCAGTAATTAGTTTATTGGATGTAGGCCTATATGAACATGAGAGAAAAGGTCTGCCTTGTATTTTCATTTCCTGCAAGAAATTAGTTTGGATACTGGCTATATTTTCTATTCATAAAACAAAATTAACTTTTTTACTGTACTCAAAATAAAAGCAGCCACATATTGTTCTTACTCGTAGGTACTCGAATGATTGGAAGACTATTTTCTTAGAAATCAAATTGGCAGTTTCTCATAAAAATATACTGAGTAACTAATAGGCACATTTAATGGTTTTCCGCAAGTAGTTATTTTATTTAAAATGGTGATATCCAAGAGTACAAAATAAATTTGTATTGTGATTGTTTTAAAGCAACAATTCCATCCAATTGTGATATCAAACAATGTCACCATACTAATTATGATTACTGAGCAATTTCTGTGCCAAGTATAAGGTTAGATTTATTTTGTTGTGCTTAATTATATGTTGACCTAGCATGAAACATATGTATCTTGAAGTTTCTTCTTTGTGTTGCTGGTAGAAATTCACAGTTAATAGGAAATTTGTAAGATTTTTAAATGTTACAATATTTTTAGACAAACAATGATTCTTTCGGTCTGAGAATATGATTTTAATGACAATTTTTGCTTTTCCTATTCTAGTTATTTGAAATCTTTGCTAAACATCACTGAAATGTGTAATGTAATGATTCATTGAGTATGTATGAAAACTGTTTCTCAAACATTGAGCTGCACATCACCCTAAGTTATACTTTAAGTATTAATTATTTACACTTTACAGTGAAATATTTTACTGTACTCCAAGTTGTTTAATAGAAAGACTTGATTAGAAGACTGATGATAATTTTGTGATATACAGTACAGAGTGGCACATCCGAGTGGAGGGTTATGGGACCAACACTGTGAAGAGTTGTTTTTGCCAACACCACATGGATTTTAAGACTTTATTTATAAGTACAAGCTCGCTCTTCTACCTCACTTTGGGTGTGCTACTCTTAATAATTGTAACGTACAGTAATTTTGTGTTTGTCGTAGATTGTTTTGATACTCAGTTAATTTATGATGTATGAACAGTTTGTTAATAAAATTGAGTTCACTTCTAAGTCCGAGTTGCATAATATTGCTTTCAACCTCCTCTGTGCCAACAGTATTTCTTCCAAACAATTTGAACATTAAGTTGTCTCTGTGTCTAAGCACCATACCAGGAGGTGTGAAAATATAGCCCTCAAAATCTCATTTGACTTGTCAGCTCCTCATTCTGGCAACCTTTATCCATTTGTTACTAACAACAGTATGAACATACCTGCACATTTGTAGTTCTCAATCGTTACACCTATTTCCTATTCAAGACTCTGGGACCAACTGCTCTTAATCTGAAAAACTAGGAAGGAAGTTTACACGTCAAATTAACTATGATATTGCTTTTGGATTTCAGGTTCAGATAGCATGGCTAGATGATGGTGCCATTAATAAATGTAAAACAAAGAAAGTAAATAATCCACAAAATCAAATTTTGATAATACACAATCCATTTTTCCCCAGCTTTAAAATTAGCCTGGCAGTTTTCATAAATTTGTTGTTTTATAAAAGTTCTATGGAGAGACCAGGAAGAAATTAGTGAAGTTTCTATTTAATACATGCCATGAAAGTTACAAAATTCATGTTAATTCACTGGCTTTGTAACTTCATTAAACAATCGCCTTTTACTCGATAACCCTGACGTTACATCTGAGAGCCAGATTACTGTGAAATCAAACATGGTTCTAACAACTGTCAAACACAATATGAATTTATTTCTTGTGCACAACCATCAACAAATTATGACCCCATTTGTATTTACAAGTCACAATAAATGAAACCCACACTGGAATTTTGGAATGTGGATATTGATAAAATTATATGTCCTGGATTATATGAAACACAATAGTATGTTCTTCAATTACATAATTTTGTTTCTGGAAGTAGTTGCAACAAACTTTTATAAGTCAGACTTCTTTATAATTATAAATTAAATCAGGTTTACGGTAACTCTAAAACATATGGGTATGTACTCCTGGCTTTTTTCTTTACCTTGAATCACTTATTAGATTTTCAGTTATTCAAAAAATGGTTACATAATTCAATATGTCTTACAGTAATCCAATAGACTTTTATCAAAGATGACATGCAAGTAACTTGGCTTTGAAAAGGATGGCAAGTCTTTATCTCAGAATAAGGAAATTCAGTATTTATTCCCAAATATCTTAAAAGTAGTCAGTATATTACATTGAAGTGCAAACGGATGAAAGAAATGGTTTAATAGCAAGAATGTAGAGAATCAATTAACAGACACAAGACATGGCGTAAGGTACAAACTGACAATTCAAGGAAGGTACGTGGGTAAAGGAAAGAGGAATAAATGTACCTGTGAACTATATGACGTAGTGCTTCTTTTATGTCAGAACTTGTAAAACGTTATGTGCTAAAGATGGAATTAGGGATGTTTCCCAACACTGCCTATTTAAGAAATTCAAAATACAGGCAGCACATAAAAACCATGCAAAGTTACAAATGAAAATGTGAGTTTTTATAATAAATATGATTACAGAGAAACCTGTAGGCTCTATAACTCAAATTCTCCATTTCATGTCAGTATCATTCATGAAAAACCTTTAATTTTGAATAAATTCCTTTTAAGATTCACATTTAAAACATCAGTCTTGGCAAGAAATAACTTCACTTTTACAACCTCAGGACTGTTACAATACATAATAATTTTTCATTTTCCACATCTTACTTCATCAATTTAACTTTTAAAAGAAAATTATGTGGCAACATTAGTGGGGTGGAAGAATACCTCTAAGAATAGAGTTTTTCAAAGGATTACTAGTATTATATTGCAGAGTTTTCAATACTCTAAATACTTAAGAGATTGTGTACGGCACAACGCGGCTGATTTCGGAAACTTAAGTCTCACAATAAACAATTTGCAAATAGGAACACTGTTACATTACCATTACTTTCAATACAGCACCACTTTAGTTACAATTAGTACTGCAGACAAGTAACTCGGAAGTGCAAGTGTGCACATGCAGACTAACGCTATGAGACAACCAACTTTTGTTTGAACCATATATAACACCTTGCAATATTACTGGGAGTCTGTAAATAATCAAGTATTTAGTTTCGTGGATTCATGTCATACCTTCATACACTGATTTATACTTTTAGATTAAAACGACCTACTGTACCTGTAAATGTGTAAAATATGTGTTCTTAAGAAAAATCTGATCCTTGAACAAAGCCTTCTGCACAATTAATTTATTTTCTGTGTCCCTAGAGACTTTGAGTAATTTTTCTACAGGCTTCTTATAAATATGATGGTCTGGGCAACAAACACGGCACTGCCATCGACTATAAAAGAGCACTGCAAATCATATCATGTTTCAAAAACAGCACTTTAAGAAATATGCAGAAGCAATGGAATTAGTCACATTATGTGGCAGGGTACAATCAGTATAAATAAATGCACTATTTAAACAGCTGCTTTTCTTGTTCTTGTATTGTCACACTGCAATGGGAGAGCAGGTAGGCCAGGCGGTCGTTGCTTTTGTCGCCTGGCCAGCCTGCGCCAATAGCACGAGCTTACAATGGGGAATCAACCAAATGACCTGGACAAGAGAAGAGACGACACACACAACTACTGACACATCCACAGTTGGAAATGAAACCTTGTGAAAAATACTGAAGTCCCAATACAATATAAGATTTTGTGTTTTTATATATAACTTTCATTCCAACACCAACACAAAGATTGCTGTCACACAAGATGTGTATTTAAAACAATTTGCAAAGAAAATATTACAATCACTCCACTTTCATTCAAGTTATAAGTTTCATTTAAAATACATCCTGACAGATGTATAAATTATATATATATATATATTTATATATGGAACAATAATAGTATTTCAGATGGACATCACTCATGTATAGTCTAAAACCTTTACTATAGAACAATTGGTTCCATTTCTGTATTTTTTGTTTCGTTTTTTACTTTTTGGAATCGAAGGTTTGGAATTAGTGCTGCGCATCTGCAGATAGTATGCAATTTGCAAAAAGACATGAACATATATTAAAAAAGTTTGCTTTGTCATTTTGGTCAATCCACAACATTTGATACTGGGGGAAGGATGATGGCTTTACTCTATGGGTATCTCTTGTCAGAAAGTTTAAAAACACTCACATTCTAGTACAACAAACAAGTAGTCCTTTTTGTCATTCTTCACACTCTACAGCCCACCCCTGAAACATTCACTTTGATGGTACAGTATGTGGACTTCTCAAAACCCCTTCACATTTGCACTTACTCCCACATGTAAATACCATTAGTTCAAGGCTTCATTAACTCTTGTTTTAATATTATTTCATACAGTACCACTAGCTATATCATATTTGCACTTCGAAGTACTTTCATGTTAAGTACTTTCAGTATGATATGAGTTCCAGTTATGTCTGAAGAAATCTTTTGAAACTAAGGTACTCATTAGGTGGCCTACGCATTACTTCAACAACCAACAGAATCACAGAGCAGAGATCAATTACAAAAGGAAACTCCTCAGATACGCACTTCAGTGATAGCTCAGTGTTTTCAGCATGTGCCAAATGCCTATGCCATAATTTATTCTCGTGGAACATAAGAAACAACTGAAATCATACTGTAATAAAAGGTAAAAACATTACGTACCTACACTATCATGTCTTTATGAAAACAAGCGCAAGATAATCTCACTTAATTTCAACTTGAACTTGATACCAACAACTTAAAGACTCGTTTTATAATTCTGTGTTTTAAGGAAATTAAAAGAACTCTCTTGGGACAGGATTTTAATGCCCAATATTTATAAGAAATACCTGGTTAAAATTATACTCATCACATTAAAAAAGGCTAAGAGAATCTACAATGAAAATGAACTGCCATGAAGACCTTAAGTATCATACATTGGAAGACTTTTAAATACAGAAGTTCTGCGAAATGGCAAACTAGATTTATCAAAGACAACACGCAACTGGCGCAAACAGGAAGAAGAAAGAACTTACTATATATCAATATGGAACAAAATAAGAAGTCTCAGATGATTAGAACTGATAACTGCAAAGCAACAACACTTTATACTTTTATAAAGAACTGAGAGACCAAGTAGAAATGTTATTATTTAAGCCCAGTTGAAACTTATAATGTGTAATAATGAGATAATCATATGATCAATTTCCAATTTAAGACTTATGAACCATCAGAAAAAAAGACAATACACAAGACAACACTAACTAGAAGAAGATGATCTTAGATCTTAGAAGAGAGAAACTTGTACAAAGCAATTTTCAGAGCAATGCAGACATTTAGCGGCAGCACAGAGTTAAGACACCACACCATGGCAGAAAATGTTCTTTTAAAATCTGAATTTGGACAGAGACCTAGAAGTAAAATTTACACACAGGACTAGAAAACATTAGAACATCACTTCAAATGCATGGCAGATGGAATCACAAGGACCAACACATTCTATATTGCCTGGTAATATAATATCTTGGAAATTGTTCAGTGGACACAAGAAAAGGAGAGAGATATCTGGCAAGTCTAACAGAACCATTCCCTACAATGCAATGATTTAAGTTATTATTTCACTATTAAACACTAGATGTCATAAATTAATCTTAATGGAATGAAATAATAGTGACTTCTGCTGACGGTAAATGTGGAACTGAATAGATATGTCAACTGTTGTTAAGATACCAATCCATACAAGACTGACGACAGTTCACTTTACTAGTATCACCACAAACAAGTAGAACATTAGTGAACTGTGACGTAACAAGATTTTAAATAAGCCTTCTAATCTCCTTACTGTGAACAAAGAACTGCTATTATGAATATGTATATAAAATTCTGGAAATCAGTCCTGTATGAATATTGTATTTCCACAAAACTAAGACCATCTATTACCCATTATGCAGTTGTAGTTTATGGAAAATATTTCATATAGGGCATTTAGTCTCATCAATGGATGACACAGATTACAGTGACCAGAAATACTATCTTTTCTTAGAAAGTTACATTTATATAGGAATTGTTCTGATACCCTCAAGAAAGGTTCTTGGCATGGCCAGAGGATTTTGAATTTTGTTGGCAAATTATTAAAATTACTGTATTAATTTCATTCAGTAAAGTACAACACACCACACAATTTACAAAGAAATTAAATACTAAGTAGGATTTAAGGTTTTCACGGTGGTGAGTCCAAACGGCTGTCTTCTGGGTTGTAGTCTGGACTACATGGCACTACAACCCAAATACAGCCATCTTCAAATTAAATAGGTTTGTATTTGAAGATGGAAGGGGGCAGAAAGTTGAAGTCACTGTGCAGAAATAGTATGAGGTTTTAGAGTATTTCAATTTAGTTCATAAATATTTAAGAAAAGAGTGAATGCAATGAAACAGAAACTAAAGTATTGCTTTATGTGGTTTTAAACCCATTATTGATTGTTCTATTCATGGTAACACAGACAGTTTAGTCAATAACTGGATTTTGATTGCAAAACTGAATTATTTTATGAGAAAGCCAGCACATTCTACAGTACTTCCCCTCTGAAACAATACATTAATTCTATTGTATATGACATAACTTCCTAATATGAACCAAAGACATACTGCTGCACTAGCCTGTCAACCGAATATTTAAAAAAAATCATAAAAACTGAAACGCTTAAAATATTGAAAGACAGGCAAAGGAAACAACAGATAAAAATCTCTGGAAGATCACATTTAAGAAAGCTACAGTTGCTTAACAAATGACCTAGAGAGTTTTATTTAATCACAGAAGCACTTTTGAAATAACAGTGGGACCCATATGATACATCCTTCCACACAATTTATCATTTTTAATTGATACTGAATCATGGAATGTAATAAGTAATATTTATGTTCTAATTTATATATAACATTCATTATATACAGCAAGGTATGCAAAAAAGGAAGTTCTACCCTCTACTCAGAAATCCTGTATAATAATAACAGGATTTCTACATTTTAAATTACATATTCAAGTGGGCCCCTCATAATATGTAATGTCATTATATAAAATTTATACATATCATTAAGTGTTACACACGTCACAAACAAGGGCATTTGTCGTGAATCACGCAAAAGACATTTTAATGAGAAGGAAAAGGGATGTTGCACAGTTAAATGGAACAAAAGGAACACATGTCGGTCAATAGAGATGCCAATATTTATAGCCAACAAATGAAATCTTATTAGAGCTGCATCATTATTATTATTGCAATGGGGTGAGACCATGTCCCTGCAAAACTGCACCTGCTAATGCGCCCACTGTCCATCTCTCCCCAGATAATACATGGTGGTATGATGATAAATGGGAAGAGTCAAAGGACAAAACCTGTCCCAGTGCATAACCGTTCAAAATAAATCTCACGTGGACTGCCCTGGAAATAAATCAGGGCTTCTGCAACAAGAAGCAAGTGACTAAATGCCTGTGTTATGCAAAGCCTAAAGCTTCATCACAGAATCATCTCACCTCACTGGATACTGAATAAACACAGCAGGTGATACAGAATTGTTCAACAACCTATGAATGTGCTAACAAAACTATTCTAACAAAGGCAACTACACCTAATTTGTCCGAAATGCATTCATGGAACTAACATTTAAATTAAAATTTTTTACCCCACCGAACCATGAAACCATTCAGTGACTCTAAGTTTGTCATTCTCAGACCCTTCAGTTTCTTACACTGTATGTTTACATTGCTGACTCTATCCTTCTTTGACATCATTATGCTGCCATAAGTCACCTGCCATTCCCGTATCTATTTTAAATAATGTGGTCAGAGCTTCACATGCACTAAAAGAGCGGTGCAGTGGGGAATCCACTAGCAAACCCATGTATTAACTACCTCATTATTGGTCAGTCACTGACATGAACAAGGTGAAAGTTTTTGACATCCTCTGTTTTAAATGTGTTACACTGAAGAATTCATGACCTATGCCCACACTGATTTAAATAAGGAAAAACAGGTTTTTGGTTTGTTCTGAAAACAAACTCCTCGAAGACTGTACTTGGTCTGTTCCCTACATCAAAAAACATGCTTTAGGTCTTCATGAACCAGATTAACTTCATTTAAATATCCACAACACTGAATACATTAATAACTAGCAACTTGTCACTGTGACCAGATGAAATAAATGATAAACCAATCAGTTGACAGAAAATACACACAGTTCTCAATTTTTAAATAATAAACATGATTTTAACAACTAAATTATAGAATTCATCACAAAACTTGAAGAGAATGAAGGAAATACAACATGGCCCAGTACAGAGATGAAAGCAACTCTGTGAGTGAACATGAGAAGGGATGTGCATTGCTAGTTTCTTTGTAGCCACCTGGATGCAAATGTGTCTGAAAAAGTTGTTATATGGAACATTTCTTCCATTCATATTGAAAGGCTGCAACAAGGGATCAAGTTGCAAGGGTTACAGAAGCATATGAACTTGAGTGACGTAAACCACCATCACTGAGCATACAATATTGACGTTAAAAAACACAATACAGGTTGCTGTGGAATATGGGATCACAAACCATATACATCTCAGTGACTTCAGACAGGGGAGCCCACAAGAATTTTATGATCATCATAAGGAGTTTCTTTTAAAGTTTTTCAATTGTCAAATAATCTGCCACTATCTTACAATTTTTCTTCCTGAGCCAGTGCGTTCGTTGACTGCATTAACTTCTGTGTTTCCCTCTGAATCAGACAGTTCAACCACCTCTACTGTTGTACTAGAAACTTCTTCAGGATATAAATAATTTCAACAAGATGGTTCTATGAAGATTGTTGGATTGTCGGGCAATGTAGTCTGGTAGAAGTTTATCGATGTTTCAGAGGTGCTTGCTGTCTCCATTATCAGGTCCTGATGATGGAGGCAGTAAGCACCTCTGAAATGTCAGTCAACTTCTACCAGACTACACAGCGCAACAACAAAGAAGACAGTCATCTTCATACTCACTACCGTGATAACATCAAATCTAAGATAGTGCTATAAACCATACAGCCACGCAAATTTTGGACATGCTGCAACAATCTTTCCCGGGCATATAACTTACAGATGAACTGAATGTCTTTATTATTTTTCTTCTCCAGATGCCTTTTTGTGGATACTTCTAAACAGAACATTTTTCAGAATTTCATACCGAGATAAAAAGGATTTAGGGATACTATATACTTGGCCACACAGTATTTATGATTGGCCCGGGCCAAAACAAGAAATGATAAGTCAAATGCAGAGGTGATAAAAGTCAGAAGACCAGATACCAGGATGAATATGAACAACTTGGCTACAGGCCTTCGAGGTGGATGCATACAATTTTTGGTTTCATCCGAGGACTTACCCAAACTAAACGGGAAAAAACCTCAGTCAAATAGAGAGAATGAAATGCAACAATTCATAATGTCATTTGCTCAACTACACACACTCAACTCATAAATCCTTCTGAAAATTTTCTTCTAATTCAAAACATTTTACAGATAGAAAATTCTGAGCCCTGAAGTGCATACAACTATGGCAAAATAAATATTGTATAAACTTATACACAAAATAAAGTACTAATTCACAATTTCTTAACACAAGCTGGTTCGTAAATAACCTTCCATGTTGGAATTTTTGGGTTCTTATTCTTGTAAAAAGTTCCACATTTCTTTGCCTTAAACACTGTTACATCATCACTTTTGCAGCGTGGGAGAATTAAAAATAAATGCGATTTCAGTTAAAAATTCAGTACTATTATTTTCTATTAAACTGTTGTAATATTTCATATAAGATGCAAAAGTCAAGTTTTGCAAGTGAAATAAAATTTCTCATTTGACTACGAATTTAAAACAACTGCATATCTCAAAGTGAGGCTATATCAGCCATACCCCCTATGTTAAAACTGGAATACATCGCTGAAATTCCAGTGGATCTCAGGAAGACAAATTTAGCAAAGAAGAATAAATTGTTTCACTACTCTGTGCTTAATATCATTTGGAATGCTGATAAGACACAATGAACTGCATTTGAAGAATACAGACACAAATGTGCTGAACATGGATAGGCCATGTCCATCTCATGCATAAAATGTAATTCCACTTTTCAAATATTGACATTTGTACCGACCATGTTATAGTTATGAAAGAATCGTACATCCTACATTTTAGAAACAAATGCAATGTTTGAAAAGGGAAACTACCTTTACATTCAAATTTATTTTCTTCAGGAAGAACCAGCACAATTTCACATGACATTCAATTACTGTAACACATTCAATGCTAAAACTGAAGTTTTCCATTTATCAGATATGGTTTAATACTATCAACGTATAACTTAGCATACCACTGTTTACAATCTAGCCTTTAATTATGGCCTGCTTTTAAATGCCTAGCATTGAATGTGTTGAGGTTGTGTTATATACACCATGATTCTGTTTATTCTTACCGCACCAGACATACAGTGAAAATTCATTGACTGATTTTGAGGCTTAATCCACTATTTGCTAATACTGTACACAACTACATTAAAAGAATTCCCATAGCATTCTTATTGAAAATTCAAATCTACTGTTGCATAGCCAATAAAGAATGCTGCAGAGCAAAATAAGACCAATCTTTTAACAACCACAAGGTTCTGTATGAGCTTAGTGTAAGGCAGGACTTAAAATTTGTCTGCTAACTTCAATTTAGACACCCTCCCCATAACAATTCCACCAAACATATTAAATAGTATGCAGACATGACCTCCACTTTATGCAAAGAATGAATAAAAATCGAACAGATAATTAAAAACAATTGCATGATGATGGGAGTAAGTCCAATTCCAAAATATGTACAGTAAACATAGTTCAGACACAGTCTTGATAACTTAAAAGAATAGAAACAATAATCAAAGCAAATGGCTATTCCCACTTCACTAGCTTGGAATGAAAGTTCTGGATAAACATCGCCTTTATTTAATGAAACATGCACAAATTACAGCTGTGTTCCTCCATTTTTAAGTCATGTGATCAACAAGTATAAATACTATGTGAATGTCACTTCAATAAGAGAAGATAGCAAATTTACATTAGAATAGTTAATAGAAGACCACATTTTCTGGCTACAATGTCCTGAAAATGTACCAAACAACTAAGAAACAAGATTAAGTAAAGAAGGAAAAACATGCAAGTAACCTGACAGAAGCTAAATGTTCAAATTTTCTACAAGGAGAGGGATCTTCTCATTCAGTGATTGGTACTAACTGAACCCACTGCTGCATCACAAGTAAACTGCAATAATTTCTTTAAAAAAATCTGTGACTGCAAGACAATCAATCAACCAATGGCAAAGAAAGGACAGAGAAAGAGTGAAGTAAAGAAGAAAGATGGAAAAAGTGGGTTATGTTTATGTACACGGAGAAAGAAACTAGAATGACCACAAAACTGTTTCAAAAAACATAATGAAATATAGCTTTCAGAACAAATAAAATAAAACTTCTTTTGCATAAGAAGCAAGTAACATTCATATTGTTGAAGTGGACTACATGAAGTATAATGTCGCAGCTGCCCAATGGAATATGCTGGGCAAACAGGTAGAACCTTATACAATGAATTTAAAGAACATTAACAAGCCTCAAAAGCAAATAAACAGAATTCAGGATATGCACACGTGCTAGATACAGGTGACATATGGAACAATTGATACTATGGACTAGGATAGATAAGCTTTTGAATTATGTGGGAAAATATTATATTTATGAAATGAGCTTCAGCGTGCAGATCAATAAAAAGTATGAATTATAACTAAACCTCACATCTGATATTGTTTACAATCATAAAAATAAGATAGAGGGCAGCACATACACTTAAAATCCATAGGGAGCTGGTCATAACATTACTATAGTCAGTACACAGATTCAACATGACCACACATCAATATTTTACAAAAATTATATCAAAAAAAAGGTAGATAAAAATACAATCCAAGGAACATACATTACAGGAAAATGAAAGAAACAAGTAGCAAATAAATTTATCAGTTGTACAAAAGTTATTCAGTTTCCATTGAATGTTATGATCAACTAAAGAATATAACATGAAGAAACAGAAAACTAATATACAAGATAGATAACATATTATAAGAGCAATTAAGTATAAGTGTGACTGACAATCAGTATCAAACAAAAACAATATAGATGATAAGTATTTTTTCAAATATCTTGTGAAAATTCGCAATGCACACAGTATTTTTAATAATTTAGACAATAGCGGTGCATGCAAACAATGTTCTTTAATTTTAAATTTTAACATAAAAGTATATTTTGACTGGTTATGTAAATACTATAATAATACAAAGACAAACAGAGTAGTGAAAAATGCCTACATATGAAAGAATAAAAATTGGAAAGATTGCCACATTGTAAAACCGGCATCTGACGACTGGTATCGCTGTAATATTAATTTGAAAATATTGTTTGTGTTGACTGGCCTAAATATATTTATTCTTAATCTGAAAGAAGCTACAAGTATAAATTATTTGTTTAACTGGAAGAGCCAAATGGCTGGTTGGTGTTGATGGAACAAGTTGAAGGAACAATAAAAATTGTCACTAAGGACACCAGCAATTCCATCTACCAAGCTTCAATAGTAAACAGAACTCTACTCAAATTTACAACACGGCAGAGAAGTTGATAGTACAATAAGATTTAAAAGACAAACCAGCAGATTGCAATTAAACTGTCTCACTTACACCTTGACATCTAAAGAAATTTTCAGCCAAACAGAAAGAAAGTGAGGTCACTACAACTTTGCTGAATTCTATTACTGCATCAGGAATGAGAATTCCACCTACAATCATCAAATGTATAAGAATAAATGAATGGCCAAGAATCCCATGCCTTCACTAATGCACCAATCTCCAAACTTTTAAAGTGGTTTCAGCACTTCATCGAGTGCATATCCTTTCACAACATCTAATTCTGTCCATGTACTCATATGCTGGTCACACCACCCCCTAAAACCTCAGTGGCATCCATCTCGTGACATTTCTGACTCATACTACTCATCTGCAGCCACTGGATGTTGTGTCTACAGACCTCTGAAGGAAGGATCGAGAATAGGTGAATGAAAATGCTGGAGGGAAAGCTGATAAGTATCACTTCAATGGGATATTAAATGTGGTTTACCATGATGCATTCCAACAAACAACAGTGTCACAGCTTTGTGAAACTGGCTTGCTCATTTTCAAGCGAACACAATTTATCCTTCTTCTGTCAGTAAGAGGAAAGATCCAAATGACAATAAGGTTGAACCCACCTCAAGAGATGACAGAAACAAAAATGTCACCACTAAAGATGCCGAAGTTGCTTGTGTGCAAAATTTGGCATAGAATGCCTAGATCTCTGTAGTGTTGTATCATGCAAAATGTCAAAATGTTACAGATCAACTTCACTTCATGGGTAATGGGTGCAAAAATTTAAATAAGAACAAATGAATATAACATGTTTCAAAAGGACACTGACATTGAGCCTAATTATTTAAAAAAGTACAATAAAATATACTGTGTATTTAATCATGTAATCTTTACTTTAAATATTTTGTATTCATCAATAAAACTCATTTAAAGTATACAATTAAGATCTGTATTAAATAATTTATCTTATCATGGAAAAGGTTCTACACTATCACAGACCTGAAAGTCACAAAGTTACCTGATTCTGGGCAATAAAATATGTTTCCATCTTTTAATTTAACACAATTAAATTCCATGTTCTAAATAAATAAGTTGTACAGTAAAATTATGACTTATATGATTTAAATGGGGGGAAAAAAGTTATTAAAACTACGAGTACATCGTTGAAAATAAAAAAGTTTCATGTGAAGCAATACAGACAGTAACACTAAATTAAACAAATAGAAATGTCTGAATGGAGGCAACATTCATCAACTGCTATGACATGGAAGCATAAAAGATTTTTCCAGAATTTCATGTGTGCCTGAACTTTTCAATATAAAAGACTGTGAAGTGCAAGGATACTCAAGTTCAATGGAGGAGATTACAGAGACTCAAAAATATGGATGAGTGAATCATGTACAAATATAACACAACACAACATGAGAGAACTAGCACCTTATTTTGTAACATATTCCACCAAGGTAATTTAACACAATTGTCTGCGCTTCACAATTTCGGAATGTTTCTTAATATGGACACGCGAGACATACTTCCATCAATGAAAAATACAAACCTTCGTCTCTTTATAAATATACGAGCATAATGGCAAGATCTGACTCAAAGGGGCAAGATTACATACAGTACAATACATGAGAATATCATGTCATCTGATTTAATTTCTACCTTCTAAAACTGTTACTTTTAAGAATGCTAGGAGATTCAAGATAAGATTCGGAATAGACAGGTGGTCACAAGACACAAGTATCACACAATGTGAAAAATGAAAAACTACATTTAACAGAGTCCCAAGTAGCTGAATGACGGGGGGAAAAAGAAGAAAACATAACCCAGAAAACTAACTCCATGGAGCGTCCTTGAGATGCTAATATTCACTCAGGCAGTCAATACTCTGCCTTTTATAGAACCAAAAGGTTCATCATTGTACTCAAAAGAGTCAGCCATTTTTTAGGCATGATCTAGAACAGTATAATTACATGGAGTAACATCTGGAGTTTTCAGAGAACGCAAGAATATTTTTCCATATGGCAAAGAACACTTTGAGAGTCTTAATACAATATTTTACAGCTCAAGGAACTTCTACACAGTAAATGTCATGGATTTATGAACCTGCTGTTCTGCTTACTACCTGCCATGACAAAAGCCATTATCATGATTATCCAGTCATCACACTGATGGCACATAAACAACTATGAAGTAACATTCTCATGGTGCTAACTGGCAGTGCTTTCAGTTTTGTAGCTTACATCTCATTAAGGAATGTACCACAGTTGCTTTGGCCACCAGGTATTCAGATTATAAACAAGACATAACTGCATGTCATACAATTGTGCTGGCTTTCCCCATAAACAATACCTGTGAGGATATACTCATACCAAATGTTTATATGGAAAAATTTTCATTAATATGACAGTTTCTAAATTGAATGAACTTATGTGTAGGCCACCCTACCATACTAAGTATCAAGGGGGGAGGGGAGGGAAGAAAGAAGTTTCTCCCTTCAATTCTTCATTTGCACTTTGTACAGTGTTTTCGTAAGGTAAAAACTGGTGGTTTGAGTCACAGAGGCGTCCTCACAACACTACACATGTACACGCACACTCTTACTTGTTAGCTCACTCACTGGCACCAAATACTGATGTGACCTATTATCAATGAAATGGTACATACAGTGGACTGTATCTATCACTGGCTCACTGCCGGGGATTTCTTGTCTGAGTCCTGGCTGGAGGGTGTGTTGCCTTGGGGTGGTCCACCTACCCCCCCAGGACCCCGGTCTCCAACTGGCCCCCCCACACTGGGCCCCCCCACTGGCCCTCCACCCCCCCAAGAGTTGGGGCCACCTGTCATAGGTGAATCTGAGAAGCCATGGTTGTCATGGTCCAATGAATTGGCAGCATCATACTGGGTGTTCTCCAGCCTTGTGATGAGCCGTTCATCCTCGTCTCCAAACTCGCCTCCCATTAGCGACGGTTCACCTACCACCATCACATCCTGCCAGGGGGCACACAGAGCACATCTCAAAGGTTTCCCTGGTCCGATCTTGTCAACCACTCTTGCTAGTTATGAACAGTCACGGAAACAGGACCATGAAGGACATTTCCAAAGGAATTTTTATGTAATGGTAAGGACAAACCAAAGGGCACAGATACAAAACATGTACATGACATATACTGAAACAAATGCTGTGTAACCAACCCTAATCTATAAACATATTTGGCCTCTTTCAATAACCAGTTGGAGCTTAAGAAAAGATGAGGCATTATGATGGATGTTAAAGATGATAAGCTCATATTAAAAGCTAGTCAAAGAACTGTGCATCCAGAATCATTATTAACTAAAACAATTGATAAAATAATTAATACACAATTAATACTAAAATTATACAATCACTAAAACCTGTCTGTATACAGGTTACCAACAACCAGTATGAAGTGAAATCCCCTCAAATTTCCTTTTAAATCACTTAAAATATTATTTTGTTGCTAAACACATTACAGAATGTTTCATACAATACATATTATCTTCAGAGATGACTGGCCTGTGCAAGATTATAAATACGAGAAACTTTAGGAAAATCATTATATCCACTGTGCAAAACTGTTATATGGAACTATTCACACAAAAACCTTTCATTACTGCATCATTAGCACTACTTGGAAACTCATATATAGAGTTAATGACACAGGCAAGGTTAAAGCACTTTCATACTGACTGGCTCAACCACACATTAACTAAGCAACTGACAATATACACTAGTAAAATCCAAAGGGTTTGTTACGTTAACATTTATATATGACCTTTCAGTATCTGAACTTCAGCACTTTCATATGTTACCACAAGATAAAGCATTTTAACCCTCTGACAACAAAAATACACAGCAACAAGATTGGAATAGTGTACTCTGCTGAGTACACAAAAGTATGTATGCGATATCAAACGGTTCATATTGCCACTATATATACGAGGGTCGCTCATTAAATAATGCCCCACATTTTTTTTCTCAGCCAATAATGAAGATAGAAAAGTGTACTTTTACATGCTTGAGATTTGATGTTTCTCGCGTTCGTGTACGGAGTTTCAAATGATTCCAACCAATGGCGGAGCTGTAGTGAACTGTTAAAATGGCGTCTGTGAACGACTCTCGTTACAAGCAACGAGCTGTAATTGAATTCTTTTTTGCTGAAAAAGAAACTGTGGTGAACATTCATAAATGTTTGTGTGCTGTGTATGGAAGCTGTGCAGTCGATAGGAGCACCGTTGGTCGCTGGGCTAAGAGAGTTAAAGCTTCAGGAAGTGAAGAAACCGAGCTCCATGATCTGCCGCGCTCTGGGCGTCCTGCCACAGCCACCACTCCAGACATGTTGAACCGCGCGGATGCCATTATTCGTGAGGATCGGCGCGTCACAACTCGACAATTGGCCCAACAGCTTTCAGTCAGCAATGGAAGTGTAATTGCAATTATCCGGGCTCTTGCATATTCGAAGGTGTGCGCAAGATGGGTTCCACGAAGTCTCACAGCAGACCACAGGATTCAAAGGAAAACAATTTCTTCTGAATTGTTGGAAGCGTTTTGATGCTGAGGGATCATTACAGGTGACGAAACCTGGATACACCACTTTGAGCCAGAGACAAAAAGGCAGTCAATGGAGTGGCATCACCCTCAATCACCGAGAAAGAAGAAATTCAAGACAACTCCCTCCGCCGGAAAAGTCATGATGACTGTTTTTTGGGACAGTGATGGGTTCATTCTTGTGGATGTAATGCCAAGAGGTGCGAGACGCGTACATTGGGACCCTGAAACCCTCAAGAAGCGTTTCCGACGAGCTCGGCCTCACAAGCATCCAGCAGAAATTTTGCTCCTGCACGACAATGCACGCCCTCACACAAGTCCGAGAACCCGGGAAGAAATCACCAAATTGGGTTGGACGGTGCTGCCCCATCCACCCTCCGACTTTCATCTCTTTGGGCCACTCAAAGATGCTATCCGCGGAACAAGATTTGAAGATGACGAGAGCGTGATTCAAGCAGTGAGGACATGGCTACGTTCACAGGACAAGAGCTGGTACCGGCAAGGCATGCACGCACTTGTTCCACGATGGCGTAAAGCCGTACAAGTTGATGGGGACTATGTGGAAAAATAGTATGTGTAAAGGAAACATTGATTTATATTGTCACTAAATTTGAGCCATCTTGAATAAATATATTCTGAGGAAAAAAATGTGGGGCATTACTTAATGAGCGACCCTCGTATATATATAGATGGCAGGACTAACAATTCATGTAGCAACCAACTGGTGGCAGAATGATGGGCAGTGTTGTCACTATAAAGAATCACTGACCCAGTTCACAAATTTTAAGCATCCATCTACGTGATATTGTAAATCGTAAGAAAAAAAAAGCATGAGGCTCGAGTAACCTCCAGTGGCATAATGCTCATATTAAATTCCACAAAAATCCATTAAGTTGTCCTTGAGTTAAATGTATACTGTTGGATGTCACAGGCGAGGATATCATCTCTGGTGATGACAATAATTGAAGATCATGGGAAATGTCACCACACAGGATCATCAACCCACCTCACAAGTTTGAACATGGCATGTAGGTATTACTATCACCTATATTATGGGATTGGTACTTACTTGTGATGCCAAGGAAAAGTTCGGTCCAGGAGACCTCTTCTTGCTAGGTGCAGGAGGGGCGTTGTTTGCGGCTCCACCCGACTGAGAGCCTTTCCGTTTCCGCCGCTTGTTGGCAGGTCGCTGTGATTCTGAAGGCACACACAGACAAGCGACAATCGTAGAGTTAACACCAAGCAACTTGTGCTGCTGATGTGACAATAAGTAATCCTATTTCAGTACAGACTTCATATAAGAGAAGGATGGCAGTTTTTGTAGAAACATTTCTTACTTGCCACTTCTGACTGAAAATATGTGGATATAACATTGGTAAGAATAAGAAAAACCTTAACTTTTCAACATAAAATATTTTTAATCAATCACAAGCAGAGATTCATTTTCCCATATTTTTAGAATATGTCAATTTGGAAATACTCTTCTTCTGACTTTGAAAAGACTAGTGCCACAGAACTAGTTTATCACAAATTATGGTGATTAAATCCATTTTATAAATGCTTATAATATTTTAAAAGAAGCAGATATCTGGAATAGATACAGCCTTATAAAATTGTTTCTTAATCAAATTTCAGAAAATGAAAGTATAAATTGAAACATTAATTGTTCTTCATAAAACACATACTGTTCACAAAACTGCATCCCAATAAAAGTATACACAGTGAAATTTAAATAGTGGTCCCAAAAATAACCATCACTGTTCTCAATTTTTATTCTTGATTAATAAATAGTCTCTAATGTCACTGCTGTAAAAAAAAAACCCTTTAAAATAGGCTTAAAGTATCTTGTGCTACAATGAAACATGAGGACACAGAAGTGTGCATGACTACCAAGACACTAGAATGCAGATGCACAAAACCCAACGATCCGTACATCACATATTACTTTTCGTCTTGGCCAAATTATTGACAGAGAAAGAGGTGTATTTCTACCTCATGCATTTGTGCACTAAAGAACAGAGCTTTAGCATATGCAAACAATGGAGAGTGTACCTAATGCTGTCTATGTTGACAGCTTTAGTATAAACATGGAATTACTACAGGGAAGTCCATCTACGTCTGAGGCAGCAGCAAACATCAGAACGATTCAACTTCCAGTAACAGGGTGGTGATGATTATGGCAACGGATACAAATTCTGAATTAGCACTGGGGCGCAGTACTTCCAACATACACAAAGCTCCATCTTTGTGAGATCAATACTGGATCTAGCAATTTAGTACCAAAGTCCAGTGACCACCATATTCATATTTCAGACTTTGTAGCATATTTGCCATCAATATTCTCAGTGCATGCATGAAATTTTGTGTGACATAACTGGAGCTATGGTTCAGACAGGCAGTAAGCCCATTCCATGTGGTCTGAAAAACAGAGCAAACCCTAAGTGATATTATAAGGACATCAGATTAGTATTTGGAGATACTTGTGCTCTGTAGCGACTGGTTACAAAATATCAAAAATATGAACTGTACATAGCATTTCTAACTGAGGTTATATTGTTTTGTAGATATTAAATTGGAAAGATGCATGACCCAACAGGAGATAAAAATGACTGGAATGGTGTTTTCTTCATTAAACCACCTTACGCAGCTGGTAACCCGAGAAAAATTCATTATAATCAAAAATTTTATTAAAAAACAAACATTCCTATTATATTTTTGAATGCTAAAGCTACACAGAGGATATTTTCCAAACATTAATATCAAATGAGAGTTTACATGAAGATATAAAAGTTTACATCAAGATATCCACCTTGTCATTTACATCCTGAATTACCGTTCATGATCAGAGGTTCAAATAAGTGTCAACTAGAACAAACTGTCTATAAAAATAAACAAGCAATTCTCTTTTGGTATAGACACCACTAAAATGCCTGAAAGTTAAGGACTGGATTATGTATTTCTGCAGACTACATGGAACCTTAACCTACAGGAAGTGAGAAAGACAATGGGAGAGAGCTTAAAAAAATTAAAATATTATACAAATAAGTGGAAACTGAGCCCAGACACAAACAAAAGCAGCAAGACCTTTCAATTTAACTTTTAACAAATACAGATTAACTGAATTTTAGGCATTAAATATGGAATACAAATGATGATGGTTACATTCTGGCATAAAAATGCACACAGATAATTCCCATCCTTGATTACTATCAGAAATACAGCAAAAACAAATTGGCAAATATTTGAAATGTTTTATTTCCACCCCCAGCAACTGTGTCACAGTGTACGACATGACAGTTAATTCTCTGACTTAAGTTTCATCAAAGACATCCATATACAGACAACATGCAAAAACATTGGAAACAAGGTTAGTAGTTTTTTATGTTGCCAGCCCTCCATTCGCAATATTCACCACATTGAAAAATTAAAAATCTTGTAATCTTAATTTGACATATAATTATTTTATGTATGAATCATCTGGGTGGGGGGAAAACTTTTATTTAAGATATATGTAAATTAGGTTTTATATTTGACTGATGAAAAACAAATTTTTTTTGACTACTTTTGGTACAAAATTCCCAATCTCCATCAAAATCTATGTCAAACATAAGTGGAGTATAATGTGGGATTTACTGTTGTGTAACCTTTGCAGTATTGAAAATTTCTAGCTATTCTTAAAAGATGGAGAAAGCTTCTCAATATGTTTAAAAAATACAGAATTTGTGCTATCCATAAAATAAATTTAATCTGAATATGCTTGAATGCACAAAGTAAGGACCACTCACACAAAACTGACTACGCTTAATCACTGTGACAACAGTTTAAAGTATCATGAAATATGCTATGTGGCACAGAACTTTCTTCAACATGATAAAAATATGAATGTTAAAAAAATATGTAGTCTTCATTCTTCTCCAAGAGTGAATCAGTAACTTTGTAGTGAGTGAAGCAAACATTTATAGAAACACTGAAGAAATTATACAATAAAGGATGTCTGCGTAACCTGTCACACAAATGGAGCAATATAAGATGCTACAAATCTTGTTTCCTGCTACAATCACAGCCCCCCTGCCAGCATGCAAACCTCATGCATCCCAAGAAGAACCAGCCAAGACGGATCTACCTCTCTTACCCGGCGGGGCAACCATCCTCTGCCACTTCTGGAACAGCGTTGTTTTGAGACAGTCACGAGGGCTGAGTGCATATGCTTTATGGCGGGACATCAGCTCTTGCATTGGCTCCAGAATGACACACAGCTGTACAAAGAAGGGCAAGTGCATTAGCTGTCTCAACAATAGCATCCTCATGCACAGATGTGTTGCTATGACCTCTCAGGATGACAGGGGAAGGAGTTAGCAGCAGTAGAAGAAAACAGATTTCAGAATTAAAATATGCAACGACTCATGACAAACTATACCACTTTACAAAACACAAGGAAAGTGACTTATTTCTTCATATCAAATGAAATATCATCATGTCGGGTATTAGGCCATGACACCTCAGAGTTCCCTCTATTTATAATCATCTAATCTTCTATTCCACTAGACATGTACGGTATGTTTTGATATTCTGTGGTTTTCCATTATTAATTTCACAATTAGCTCAGTAATTAGAAATCTAATGACTTTTAAATGCCACTCTAAAACCACAGCATTCAGACTGGCAGGAATGATGAGGGTTTTTGATTATATACATATATTACTAAAAATAGTACCTGTAAACTATCAAGGCTGTTAGTTATCTACAGCCATGTTCTAAATATAAAACCAAATGTATATCATCATAACAAAGACCTTATCTGTCACTGTGGAACTCTTTCACCCTTCTGAAACTCACCCTGAGGTAGTTGAGGGTGGAGTTGGTGATTCCATGCCTGGTAATGTTCTTAGCAAGTTGATCCAGCATGCTGGGGTCTTGTTGGGTGTGCATACTAAACACCGAACGAGGAACCAATTCCCGATGCGATCGCACAGCAAAGTGCCACGACTTTATCCGTGAAAGGTCATCGAACGTGCACTCAAGGATCAACCGACCCTCAGTACACACCTGAAATGTCATATGACAGTTAAGACCTAGCATATCAGAATGTTAACAAGAAATAGGCCATACTTTTATTTAATATTAAACAATATTTGTTCAAAGAGCACAAGTCTGTACAGACAAAATAATTCTGTAGTTTTTATTACATTAACAATTGGCAACTTATTTTAACAATTTTTATAACACAACATGGTTCCTCCTCCTGACAAAACCAAATGCCTTGATATTCAAAATATCGCCCAATAAGCTGTAACATGTACAACTTATCATCAATTTACAATTAACTATTTAAATCTATGGAAGAGAGTACTTCTTCAGAAACTAATATTTGTTTAAATATTTCCCACTTTTTGTGCTATCTGAAGGTTCATTACTATGTTCACAAGACCCTACCAGAGGCCCCTATTCCAATATAATTTTAAAGTTTTTGTAAAATATTTGAAAATACGGGGAGGATATCCAATGGCTACGTCGCGGCAAGGCTTTTGCACTATGCTCAATCACAGCACTGACTGCTGTCAGTCAACATCATTGTATTATTCTCCCTTGCAACATTCAGATTGGCTCGGTCATTTGCAAAATTCCCTTAGTGTTCAACGTCACAAAGTCACACCAAAGCATCATGTATGAATTTTATGTGATGTGTAAGTTCATAATAAAGTATCAGAGATTAATTAGGACATTGCATCCTGGGGTTCAAGTTCCTCAAAGGCACATTATTTAGGATCTTGTGAATAACGTATAAGGTGGCATGTTAATAGACGAGACGCCAAAACATCAAGTATGAACACAAGAAACGTTTGACCATATCAGAACTCAACTTAAACATTCACCTTATAACCATCACCATCCACAAAAGTAGGGGAGTATCAAAAGATAAAATTACTGTAACTTCAGCCCTATAAAATCAGCATTTTGTCAGAACACATTTCCCTTTTCTTTAATACACATTGAGCTAATAATTGCAATTTCCTGTCTCCCTGTTAATGCTGCCATTCGAATGAATACAAAGTGGACTAAATTCAGACTGATCAGATCATGTGTGACAACAAACACGCTCATGTACCAAGTCCACAGATATTTTTATATGATCACTCTGCAATCTTTGCACTTTAGTTGGTATATGACATTTATATATAGGCCAATCTTTTTGTCGATATTTTTATTTTTTGCATAAATGATATAACTAATCTATGACCCATGTCACTTTAAAATTGACTGGCAAAACACTCTTTTGATTTCCTTGGTTTATTTTATGATATACTGTAGTTGAAAATATATATCTCCACAAATTAAACAAAATTACTTTCATAAATGAATAGTCTCAGTACCTTAGTGAACATTGGCTTGCCATGATGCGTCACCATTGTGCACTGATCACAGTCCATTGTAACACTCGTGGTGTGGAAGGATTCCTTGGGATGTTTCAGGTTATAGTAGAGATCCGTCACGCCACCTTCAAAAATACTTCGGAAGTAGCGTGGGATGAGTGTCCTACCTATCGCTGAAACACCAAGAGTGGGAAACTATGTAAATGCTATGTTATAGAAAACATAATTTCCTTATGTGAATCCTACATTACAGAAAGAACAAATACTGGGAAGGAAGAGTCATAACAAATCACTACACCCAAAAACTTTAACTGACAAAAGAATGTATTTCATAACAGCAAAATGTTTGTAACAGATCTTACAAATATTATTCAAATGTAAGATTTGAGATTTTCACAGCGGTCAGTATGAAGATTTCTGTCTTCTGGGTTATTGCGCTGTGTAGTCTGGTCGATGTTAACCAACGTTTCAGAGGTCATACTGAATTCATCGCCCTGATGATGGAGGCAGTATGACCTCTGAAACGTTGGTTAACATCGACCAGACTAAATAGGGCAACAACCCAGAAGACAGAAATCTTCAAATATTATTCAGCATTTATGACCAAAATTAATGGCAGGTAAAAACAAACAACAAAAGTGAAAGCCAGCGCAAACATATGTTGCATGTGGCAATGTTTTGCGTTACAGGTACAAGAATAATAACGCTGACAAGTTCATTCTCTGCATTACTGGTTTATGACAATCAAGAATTCACCCTCTACAGCTTTTACCAGTTCTGATCTTTTACAGTATGCTATTTCATCAAACACTGCAGTTGAATAAGTGAAATGGCTGAACAACAGAAGAAACCAGTGCTAACAATTACATAAAAAAACTCAAAATGATAAACCTGGAAAAAAAAAAAAAATAAGGAAAGATACAAGCAACAAAATTAATCCCCTTAAACATATACATCTGAAACATAGAAGTGTTATTGTTTTGACTAGAGTCATGCAAGGAAGAATGATAATATTTTGGGAAAGTTGTGCCCTAAAATAGCAGTGGTAATGCTGGTATGATGTGTTTCTGTTTCACAGGAATGTGAAAACCTGCAAACTGTGATCCTGTTTTACTTCCCACCCATCACCATCCCCTAATTAATACAGGAGAAAACTTAAGTATTTACAATCCTGTTGAAGAAGTACTTACTGTATCTTTTGGGCCCATCCTCTAAACAGAATGTGAGAGTAAGCGTTGCTTCATCCTCGAAGAATTCTGTTGCAAAGGCATCCCACCAAAGATTGTCACTCTCCTGAAACACGTAGACAAACACTGAACAAAATGCTGTAGGAATAATGTGCATCTAGTTCCTTTAAAGTAAATACAGTGACAAAAAGAAAATGTAAAAATCAAAGGTAATGGTAAACTTCCATGTATCCTGGACTTGGGTACTAACTGGGAGTAAGCAACTTCAGCTTATGTATCTTCAAGGAAAGGGATTCTGGTAACCACTGAATAGGAAGTTGGATGGTCCTCAGAGCCATTCTTGATATGTTTGTACAGAAAAAACTCCCCATACCTACAATGAATCAAACTTCGATCATCTAATCCAGTGGTATTCAACCTGGGGTACGTGAAATTTAAAAATAAATTATTTTACGATAAACACTGAATAATCAGGGCCAGATTTAATACATTATTTTGGACGTAATTTATTTAATTTATTTTAGATGTAGATTATATACTATGTATAACTTGAATTATACACCAACAACTTTGGGGGTACAAAGTTGAAGAGAAATTATATCTGGGGGTACGTGAACAAAAAAGGTTGAATACCACTGATCTAGTCTACAGCAACTGATTTGCTATCAGGGTTCCCTTACTTACAAACTCCATGGTAAAGAGTCATTCCTGAGAAGCATCACCCAAGCAAACGAGAAATTCTCTGCCTTTTCCCTAACCCAAAGATTCATTTAACATTTCACAACAATGAAATATATCCTGAGCCAGATAAATCCGACCCAAAACTTCACACGCTATTTCTTTAGTATTCTTTCCTTCACTTCAGACTTTCAGACTAAAACTGTACACATTTCTCATCTCATCATTCTTAATATGATCAACGCCAATCTCGAAGACTCGCGGCCACAGAGCAGTGAAATATTTCTGCCACCACTTTTAACATTTTTAACAGAATTTCTCTTCCTTTTCAAGTTTCCTTGAAACCAACAACACTTATGCTTTATTACTTAAATATCAAAATATAATACAGTGAAATAGCTAATAAAATTAATTTTTATGCATGTAAATTTTTCTCTTCCGTGTGGCATAAAACAAATATCAGTTGTAATGCTTCTGGAAACAACAGATCGGTAACTTTACTAACTGCATTACACATCACTTTTGTGAATATCTTGTTAAGTGAAAACCATCAGAGACCAATAACAAATAAAGATAGTGGCACTGGTATTTATTTATCAGGGAAGTCTAGAGGAATGACATAAGAGGCAGAACTGCCAACAGTAATCAATATAGTGGCTACCAGCAGAAACAGGAATGGTGGCAATCTGATAAGCATATGGCTGACTGCTGCAATGGGCGTATTGATTACAACTATCTCCATGGGGCCTCGAGTAACTCGATTATTCAAAATTGGTGATCATATCTCTTGCTGCTCATCAGTTACTGCTCTCAATTATGTTGACCTAAGACACATAGACTAGCAGCTTATATGGTTTTCTTTTCAAGGTAAAGTAAAGTAAAGTTTGTCCCGCTACGTGCCATAAAGGCGCTTGGGGTGAGTGGAGGTATAGCTCCTCTCTTCCTTGACCTCGGCACTAGACGGGGGTGAGTGGTCAGCATCACGCCCCGGCCGGCTTTACCCCCGAGAAAGGACCCCGGTACCCATTGTAGAGGAGGCTGGGTGGGCCCCAGAGCCGGTCTGGACGCAGGGGCTAGAGGAAAAATCCTCTGCCCCCGTCGGGGATCGAACCCCGGTCGTCCAGCCCGTAGCTAGTCACTATACTGACTGAGCTATCCCTGCTCATTCTTTTCAAGGTCTTATGATAAAATATACTTTCTCCTCACAGGTTTAATCAGCAAAAAGTGAACCTATTACACTCACCTACATTTAAGAATGTGAAAAGTTTCATGACCAACCCTCTACTGTCTTACATGTCTTCGTGGCACAGACAGCTATTTGCCCTTTCAATAGTTTATATTTTAAACTTTCAAAAATTCTCATTACATTCTTGGCCACAAATTCTGCTACTTAAGCAGACTTTGTGGCAGATGTTATGCAAGTTAAACAAGTCTGATGATGGATGTGTTAAGAACGATAGTCTACCAAAGAGATGCAGCGTTCTCCTACCTCTGTTCTTTGCTGTAGCCTCTTGTTAAGCTCGTACATACGATAGTCGGGCTGGCCAAAGTACGGCGCATGACGCCTGGGAACAGGAAGACATCTACCAAATAAGTTGAAAAACAAAGCATTAACTCATGACATGACAGACAATAAATAAATAAATAAATAATACCAAATCATAAGTCGACACTGAAGCATTTTTTTAATGTCATCCATTACTACAGCACCCAAGACTTCCAGCTCAAATCTGAAATACGTACATGACACATCTTCCATGTGTAAAATTTGTTATGTTTTAAGTTGAAGTTTATGAAATCTGAAGAAATGCAGTTAATTAATTATTATAAACAACGTATTTTTTATTTAGTGTTCTGTTTGACGACAGGTCCATATGAACAGGATCCTTCCATCCTTTTCTCGGACTGGGACCTGTTCATATACGTTCTTGGCAGATAATCCAGAAGTGTTTTGCCATTGCCTTCTTCTGTGTGTGAATGGAGTAATTGTTGGGATGCCACGGAGAAACCGGGGAAGCCCCCGGAGGAAAACTCCGTGTTGCCTAGACCACGGCCTTGCCCAACACAAGTTATAAATTCTGGCACCGCCGGGAATCGAACCCGAGACCCCAGGATTACAAGGCCAGCGTTCTAACCGCTAGACCACCGTGGCTATCATAAACAACGTAAGGAACTAAAAAATAAAAGTGTCATATCAGATGCTGAAGAAATTAATACCTCCTACAACAGAAATACACACATACATATACTAAATATAACAACGGCCACTGTCCACAGAGTAAGTTTGCCATACACAACATTTTGACAGATGGCTCTACTCTATCTTCAGGCGAATGAATGGCTGTCATCAGACTGACAGATTTGAAATTATTCTTTGCTTTAATAAAGGCGATGACTGATACTACCAATCACTTTATGTAATATATACAAATTATTTCTGTGGGAATCAAATGATTTCTACTGCAATTTCAAGATTCATTTTTACTTTTACCTCCAAATCCATCTTTGAAGCAATGAAATTACGGATCTTTCAGACGTGCTGCCGGCTCCTAACATCACAATACAGGAGAGGGGGACCCCCCCCCCAAATAAATTGTAAACTCTGTTATCAACATTTACTATGTTAGCAAGAAAAATTAAATATGAACAATTCATCTGCTGAAATGGTCCAGTGTGGTAGAATAGGGCAATATGAACACTGATAAACAACAGTAACATTCACTCAGTTATGCTACAATGTGATACTTGCATTCATGAAAAATCTAGCATTATGAAAATAATTTATTCAATAAGAACAATTCTCCCTATTGCATCTCTATAATTTTTTATATCCATCAACCAATTGCTCGATCACGTCGTATCCAAAACGGATCAGCATCATGAAAAGTTATCCTAACAATTCTATTGCGTTTATCTTGACCGCGTAATGAAAATACACATTAACTTAAGCGTAAAGATGTGTAATTTATAAATAATACAGTGAGTTTCACTGATAAAGTTAAACGCAACTGTCACTTCTCAGCTCCCGGCAGGAACTGCTATAAAAAGGCAAGTTGATTTTATTGTCCTTATGGAGCGATACACGACTCGTATAGGGAAAACCTTGTCGCAACTAGCGGCGACTCATGTGGTTCTAACCGGGAGACAGAAGTGACAGTTGTGTTCAGCTTTATCAGAGAACGCAATGTATTCGCCATTTTCAACGGCACCATCAATTACTCTTTCTGGTCAAGGTTGGCTGGCATGCCACATCAAAAGTATGCAAACCAGAATATATTGAGAATATACACAACATTCTTCGCGTAAATTCATAGTAATCCCAACTGTTTTCAGACGGGTTTCACTTCTGTTCTAAACCACAGAAGCAAAAATATAAAGTAGCCTAAAATCTGATCCACCAGCTTCTAAAACCGAATGACCTATTAGGCTCAGATCCAATTAAACAAATTGTCATCACATCTTTAAAGCATAAACAACTTCGATCATTAAAAACAAGCTATAATGTGTAGAAGATCAACAAACGGAATCAAATGCTAATTTTCAGTACAAATATACAAAATCAAAAAACACTGCTTTAAGAAAATGTTTCACGTTGTAACAAGCGCAGAAACAGCGAAGACTGCTCACGTGTTGCGAGCGTTTCCTTATATTTGAACTATTTACGAAACGCTATAAACACTGCTTCAAAGGAAACAAAATTTAGCGAGCCGACATACGGCACAAAAAGGCCTTTTACTTACACTTCACGTTCATCACTCGTATACAATGGACTGATAAAGCTTAAAATAACGTTATCACATCCTTCTTCTTAGTGTGCATCTTGTATCACTCCTCGTACCGGGATAAACCCACTGCAAAGCCTTTATACTCGTACACAGGGCATCACGTGGACATACACCCATGCCCCGAGTGGGATTTCAACCCACTACCCTATTCCTCACGGTCTTTACACTGTGCGGCCACTGTGATCGGCTTAAGAGCTAGCATTTTGTTTTGTCTGTTGAACATTTTGTATGATTCCTTGAATGGGGATTGGCCCATCACATGGAGTTTACCTAAGTCACATGACACATAAAACGCCGCCATACTGGTGAATGAAAAACATAAAAGAGATATCAGAAGACGACACAGAATGCATCGTTTCATTAGGCCGGCAGGGGAAGGGGCATCGTACTACAACTGTAACCTGTTTAATAAGCAAGGTCAGTTTCTTAATCAAGTCCATATTATGGGCGAATGGCTTCAAGCTGCGACTTTGAATCTATCTAAAGAGACCCGCAGCGAAAGCAGCATCTACAGTTAACGCGTTACGCGAAACTGTTTAAAACCAAACGAGCGTTAAATCGAATCGTAATTTATTCTTACTGCCTACAAACAAATGAGCCGGTTTAACTATTATACGAACTAGGCGGTCGCCTTAGATGGAGGGGGGGGGCTGAACGAATTACAAAAAATAAATGGAGTAAAATAGAATGTAATGAGCGTCTAAAGATATTAAGAGAAAACAGAAGGAAACAATAAATGTGTTCTAGTTCGCGGCGTTTTAACATTCCGCCAAAAATAACTGGTACCGTGTATAAATGTTTGATGTGTGTGTAGTGAAATCGGCAATGTGACCAGTCGACAAATTTCCGGGCAGACTGTCTCGTGAATGTGCATCAATTGCAGTCTTGAGGTAAAAGGTTCTGTTTTCGTTTCGTCCAGAACTGCTCTCGGAGTCCACCCAGCCTCGTGTCCAATGAGTCCATGCCGGGCCGTGATGCTGACCACTAACCCCATCTTGTGCCAAAGATTGAGAATGAGGAGCTAATACCTCTTCTCCCCTGTACGCCTACATGGCGCGTAAAGGGATGGCTTTTAAATCGGAACTCCAGCGCAGAATGAGTACCATGCGGTTTCAGTACATGCACCTAGAGGGTCCACATGTTGAAGAAGCACGTGAATGTATTTACGAGATAATTACAAAGCTGCTGAACAACTTACTGCAACATGAGACATCACGCTTACTGTTGAGATTGGATGCGACTACGTCTCTGTGGAGCTAGGCCCCTAACGGGCCATTTTCCCATATAAAATATTAGTGAATATTACGCAACAGAATTGACATGGTAAAACCTGTACCAGTGTCACTTTGTCCACCATAAATCCCAACATCGACTCACCTGGGTACGAACACGGGCCTCAGCAGTAATACGTCAAACAGCACCATTACGAGAAATCGAAGTTGGTCAATTCAGATGACTTTGTGGTACTAAAACTGGGCCACAACTGCTAATCGATTTGACAGAGTAATCTTTATGAAGGATTTTTACTGTCGGATAAAGCGACAAACACTCGGTTAACTACACAACGCACAAAACTTACGGATAACCTATATTACACAAGTTCGCGCAAGTTCCATGCTCGTACTTTTAACAAAAGCTAAGCAAAAGAGAAGCTGAAAGTTTGTTACGTAAGTTTATAAATTACCTTGAGAGCCATTTATGCTGTTCTAAAAGACAGTACATTGCAGGCAAGCATTAAATGACACAAAACGTTAAGTTCGCGAATAATACTACGCGTAAACAATTTGGTGTCAGAACTTGGTTACCGTTTAATAACAAATTATAATAGTCAAATGGAATTAAGTCAACTGTACAGACTTTGTTCTGCAAGAGATAGCAATTTGATGCTTGTAAGTCAAAGGTACGTCACGCAATTATATAGCGTATTAGCCTAGTATTATAAAGAAATTGGTCCAATCCAAATCGACACTATTAAAAAAAGTCCTTATAATAACATATAACATCCAATCAGCTAAAGACAGCAGCAGAGCCAATTCCTGATATGTCGTATATATCATACCTCACAAACTATCCTATATCGACATCCGTAATCGAATCAGAATACGGGCGAAATACTGTTTCTTCCAACCACATATCAAGTAAGACGAGGTATACCCTCCAGCATTCAAGGCAAACGCTATATTCAACTAATTACACGCTATCTTGATTATATCAGCAATTAACATGTGACAAAAGTTGCGTCAAGTTGAGACAATGTTAAGGCCAAATGCAGTTGCAACTGCCCGCCAAGGTCTCGCGTAATTCCTATGACAAACTTCACCTGCTGACCTCTGTTGCACGAACTTGATTTCATGTCCGATAAAAGTTTCTGGAGAAGAGATTCATTCATGCGCATGAAACACTCCCTCCTTATACGATAATAGGCCGTAAAAACTGACCCGAATTAAACTCCTTCTGGAAATACACGTATGCTTATTAACCTATTATGAACTTTCGACGAGTCGCTTAGGAACCTTAGAAAAACGACGAATTTATTTCACGCAAAAATGTATTACGCCGCATTGCATACAGACGAAGACCACCGAAGAATGTACAATTGCATAACCATCAATTTACCCTTATTGCCAGCGCACTAAATGATCAAGTCTTAACGACGTCATTTCAATCACACAAGTTACATTACATAAAACGACATGGAGATGATTATGAAAGGAGTAGATAAGAATTTGGAAGGAGGCGATTTTGACCAATTTCAAGGTTCAAGGCACAAGGCAGCGTTAACCTGAACACAGCGAGAAAATTCCGAAACCCCTCAATCAAAATCACATTTTTTACTAAAGGGATTCTAGCATGCAGCAAATAAACCCATAGACCTCCTGAAGCAGAAGTTTGTGACAGCAAACTTCATGTAGTCTAAAATCAGCTATCACCACAACTTAAACCTACACGCCCATGGAAACTGCAACACTCCTCGACTAGGACTAGGACTTTTGGGCCTGAAAACCGCTCGCGCGAAGATTCCCACGTCATGAAGGAATAATAAATTAGACGTTCCTGGCAGGCGGCAAAGATGTCAAGTATCACTAAATACGGCAAAAATAAAGACAAATGTGTTTCTAGGCACTGCGTGTGGCAGGTTAGCATATTCTCAGAAATCGTCACAAAAAGGTTATATTACGACGCAGTATCAACTGCTGAAATACAACATCTATTGACATGTGAGCAGTTAAACAGGAGGGATGTGAGAAGAAGTGTCTACAGATTATTTTAGATACTATCTCAGCATTCACTGGAGAAATTATGAAATTTAAAAAAAAATCTCAGGATTATTAGCCTCTAGTACGGATTATAATATTTCGGATAAAAATCTGACGAGTTATCTTTGGGGAAAGCGGATGTATCATAGCTCAGTGTCACACGATAAACTTTATGACAGATCATCAAGTGAATATATGCACTGTACGGGAAAGAGCCCGATTTAAATATCGACGAGCACATCGACCACGTCAAATTGGAATTTTATGGTACAGACCACCCTGTCAATCGAGGGAGATGTTGGTTCAGTACTTAAATCCAGAAAGACAGCCCTACATCCTTCACGTTCTTTTAAACTCACCAGTTATGATCATCCTTTATCGCATGAAATCCTATGCGGGCATGACTGGCATCTGTCCGTAACGTAAAGTCGTCCTTCATAACCTGACAGTCGCTCAGTTGGTCAATTAATATGAGCTGGAAGACTGGGTTTCTCTTCGCCATCCGGTCTACTCAGGTTCTGAGGACAAGCCCACTTCCTACACGACGTTTCTTGGGGTAGAGGAACTTTAGTGGTCTCAAATAACCGTAGCCTGACCTGACCTACCTACTTCTAACGCCAGCCCCCACGTGGTCTCCTTCACGACGAGTACTTAGGGACAACATCAACCCGGCCTCCATGTTTACTTCACAAGACGCACACAAATAATGGACTCTACTTAGCGGATTTTTCCAACTGGTTCGTAGTATATAGTTCTTGACGGCGTATTCCATTGAGAATAGAGAACTTTCATTCACGGACTTCAATATTCCAGACCTGGCAGACATTCAATGGTCTAATTTACATCTGACAGAGAGAGATTAAAAAGACAGAAACGGCACGCTGGAATCTACTAGATAATAAGGCAATATATAATTCAAAAGGGACGCCCGAATAATGCTGAAGGAGTTGCAAAATGCACTGATGTATAAAAAGTGAAGGATCTTCAGTGACAGATGGGCTCACTCGTATGATCAAACATATGCGCTGGCTGTAAGTGGGGTTTGGCACCTGTGTGAAAACGTTCTTTTATAGACAGGCACTCACGCGTGCACTGAGAAATGGGATTTTCTATTCAATGACTCTTCCAATGTTTACTCAGGTTTGTTCACCTTCCAAATCCCCCCCCGGTGTTACACGAGTTCTGAAGGAACTATGACAGAGTTGTTTGTGAACGTCCGTCTGTCTTCACTATTATAATTTAAATATGAACACCGATATTATAGGCTTCCTGCATTTTCTTTTGTGGAACTTATAATATTATGCCACTGATAACCTTCCCAATTTGACACCTTGTACCTTACAACAATATCATCACGACTGCGACGCGAATTTATGAAGTGGGAACTAGAGTAGTAACATTCAAAATATAACTCTTGACACTTTAAAATTAGACAACTTTCATGAAGGCGACTTCGTTTGCTGAAGTTGAAAAAAAAACTGTATAAAATCAGGTGGAGAGGGTATTAATCATAGATATTGTGTCTAATCCTTCAAAATCCTAAATTGCACTAAATCAACTGTTACTCCAGTCCAGAGACCCACGGAAACACTACTGAAAAACAGGTATTCCAACGAGATATGAGACGCCACATTTTCTAATAGTGATAACATTCTTGAATGTTATCCAAAGTGACTTGGATTGGGCGTGGATGACAACACATTATATTTTAATCACAATAGGCTGTAGACCTACTGTTTGCATACACAATTACAGAAACTACGGTTATGAAGATGCCATATTGTTACGACCTTTCCAAAGATCAGACTTCCAACCAGACAGAACAAAAACACCAAAACACGGTTTCATGATATGGTGCTTAATTAATCACCGGAACATATTTACTCTTATCTTTACTTATCACACAAAAAAGAAGTAAAACTGAGATAAGTGTAGATATCTATAATCTACTGACGATTGATGTAACTCATTTCGATTTATCTCCGGTCAGAACACTCAGAATGAATGTCAGTTCTGTAACCCACGACTCTCTGATTTATGTTTGGATAACAACAGTTGTATATGTGACTCGGTGTAAATGAATTTCAGATAACACTGGGTACAAACTTCTCCGAATTCAGCAGTTGTTGAATTTAATAAAATATGCGAAGTCTTGAATGTATTTAATGAATTTTTCTCACGGAGCATTCTCCGTTTTTCCGACATTCACCCAATCCTGGGAATCACTTCCCAGAATCATTAAGACGTACTTTATCGGCATTGGACTTAATACATGACATAAACTCAAAATTGGAGGAGAGACATAAAGAGAAGTTGTGCTAAGTGGAATAACAAGCGATAATGATATATAATGATAATACATTAATAGACTCCAGTCAAATTTAGTACCCATCATTTGCATGAGCACTAGGATACCTTTAATGATTAGATGTTCTGAAGCATTGTAATTTTTATACATTTTGCATCATACGAACATTTTGAGAAGGAAATACAAGATCCAAACTATGCAACGCAAGCATTATAATAGAAGATAATTAAACACTAAACCAATAGCAATTAACAGAAGAACAGAAAGAAAAATACGAAGCATATGTCATTCTGAAAACAAAGATATCGAAATAAACTTATTATGTAGCTTACAAAATAAATTCTTCACTTGTTATGTAATTTCTTTTATCTCTATATCATACAGAACGTTTGATTCTTGATCTTGTGTTATTTATTTGACGACGATCATCAGGACGATGATGGTGGCAAGTACCTCTGAAACGTCGGCAAACTTAAACCATACTGCGCACTGCGACATGGCAGAAGACAGTCATTTTCATGCCATGTTTTTATCTACTTTTAATATTTTATTTACAGACATTCTGTTGAATTATTTTTCTTATTTTATGAAGCTTCACACGAGTTAGGGACTTGACCTTGACCTCTTGCATGAACAACAAAACCACGCGAGTACAACTGTTCGCAGTAAGTGTTCCATAGTAGCATAGTGAGTATTAGATTTCTATCTCTATGGTAACCTGTAAAAGTAATTAAGTGACCCGTCCAACTTCCTGTGACATCTTAAATCCTTCCATACCGTGTAGCGACTCAATATACAGGGTGATTCAAAAGGTTGGGCCAAGCTGAAGGAGCGTATAGAGAGACTCAGAGAGAACGACTTTCGAATAGGAATCCATGTCCTCCGAAGTTATCCTGAGTCAGTCGAGGCCATTGAAAGTAGGGAAGTCTGATAACATACCGCTGAAATAATCGTATATTCTCCTACTAACTTAATTTTGTTTTTTATTAATGTACAAGGATTACATTAGTAATCTTACAAACCAAATTATTTCAGCTGTATGTTATCAGACTTCTCTACCTTCAATGGCCTCGACTGACTCAGGATAACTTCAAGGACATGGAATCCTATTCGAAAGTAGTTCTCTCTGAGTCCCTCTAAACGCTCCTTCAGTTTGGCCCTAACCTTTTGAATCATCCTGTACAGTAATATATCCAACAACTATTAACATTTGAGCAGTACTATATTATAGACCAATAAAATCAAATCTATAATATAGTACTGCTTAAGTGTTAATAGTTGTTGGATATATTATTATATATTTCTGTGACATAAAACAAGTAGTTGAGGGTAGGTACTATTATTTTACTAGGAAACATATATAGAGCTATTCAATTCCAAGGTCTCCACATATATTCACAAGAGACTAACGCGTTCGTGTTAGCTGGTTTACATAGCAAACTTTACAGTTTCTCAATGAACTTATGCGGTTTAATTGCATTTTAACCTCTTGCCACTTAAGACTAACGTAGGCGTATGGACAGCTTCATAATGTATACTTATCATAAAATATTAATAAAGCCATCAAAACAATAAAAATGACATGGAATGGCACGTAGTATGTATGGAAGAGATATTACTTGGAAGACCAAGACGCAGATGGTATAAGAAAAAGTATGAGAATGTGGGCCGAGTTCTCATGCCTCAGGTAAGGGTAACAGTGACAGGGTCTATTGAACACAATAATGAACCACTGGGTTGCATAGAATGCCGGAAATATATTGACCAGCCAAGCAAATATTAGCTTCTCAGGCAGTACTTGGGGTCAGTCAATAGACCTGTATCATAAATGCGAACGCCTGTAAATTTTCTTCATTGTCATAACACAATCGAATCCCAATTGTCAGGGGGCGGATTAACCGGAGTCTACGTGGTCCAAACTAAATTAAAAATTAATTTAGAAAAATGTTGTAAAAGTCAGAACGTTTAAAAAAGAAAGGAATAAATACAATGAAATATTACTTAATCAAACATAAATCAAATGCTAAAACTTGAAGGTTACAACAGAACGTTATTATTATCAGATGGAATCCTATAGTTGGTATGCACTATATTCAATTTTATATAAAATTCTTTTTCTAGTAAATCTTTGAAAATTTAAGTAGTGTATGTCTGTAAATAAACTTACTTCTTACATTAGCGTGTTTTTCTTTATTTTTTTCTGATTATACGGGGTTTCGGTTATCCGGGAAAATACATTCTTGATCTCGGTACTAGATGGGGTGAGTGGTCAGCATCACGCCCCGGACACGATTTACTCCCGGGAAAGGACCCCGGTACCCACTGTATAGGCATTTCCCTAATACAGATATTTTTCTAACGTGTCAACCATCTAATCCTAATACCTTGTAAATTCGTTTTAAGTATATTCTATCTAATGTAATTTCACACAGCGCATAAAAAACCGATTCAAGTGACCAAACTTAGTCAACAACTACCCCAAACATGTTTCTTGCATAAAAACGGAGAGTTACATTACAATGTAATTCTATGGAAAGTCGGTAAACGTCTACCAGACTACACGTGGCAAAACCTCTTCGAGGCATACCTGAGACGATCAGTGCATTAAAACCATTGCGATGGGATGCTGGTGTTCAAGGTGGAGAACACCGAATAGAGAGAGAGAGAGAGAGGACAAAATTACTACGGTCTATATTCCCCAGAGAAAAAAATGTTTGAAGAATCTACACCGATACAGGATAGACTGTTGGATTACATGAAACCCAGAAGCATGAGGCGAAGCACCTGACCTTCCCAGACTTGCTAGTGCCCTATGTAAACCTTGTTGCCAAACCTACTCTACCGGAACTTCAGGTAAAAAACCATATGCATGTCTACTACAAGTTACCAGCCACTCCAACCTCCAGCCAACAGGCTATTCTCAGCGGCCCTTCACTTCAACCCATTTCTGTAACTGTATCCCATCGAGGGTAATGGTGACAACAAAAGCAATTTATGAACCACCAAAAATAAGAAAGGACAATAACCCAGCAGTGTTAAGAGAGAGGGGCAGGGAAAGAAATGTGGCTAGCTGGTTATATTATGACGCTGTAGTAACAGCAAGGTTACATTTCATGAGATGACTTGTGTCGAACCTTCCTGGGCTGACAGATGACGTAGACAGGACTTCTTCAAATGTGCTATTCAAGCATGTACCTAGGATCTTTAAAATTCCACATTCTTGAAGATAGCTGTCTTCTGGGTTATTGCGCCGTGTGGTCTGGCTGAAGTTTACCGACGTTTCAGAGGTTGCCTCCACCATCAGGGCGCAACAATCCAAAATTAAGCACTCCTTAGAATTCCGGAGATCCTAGGTTCTAATCTTGGCTGAGAGACAAATTTGTAATGCTTTACCGAAGTCCCCCCAGACATATGACGAGTAGCCCTGATGACGGAGGCAGTATGACCTCTGAAACGTTGGTAACTATCGACCAGACTACACACAGCGCAACAACCCAGAAGACAGAAAGCTTCTAGTTAAGGATTCTTTAGTTTCACCATTCAAGATTACACGGTCTGAGTTTTTCAAAGCGTTGTTATATAAAATACAGATAATAAGAGATCTTTACAGCAACTGGAACGAAAATATTGTGATGGATCACAACCTGCACCAAACGTCTTACATGTACAGGTTTTCCCCGTTTTTTTCTCCCCCCACCCTGAGTATGAGCTTGCATTTCTTTCAAGTGCATTCCTACGTATCCTCCAAGCGGTCAGGATACGGGTTCAGTGGCTTCAAAACACTCTGAATGTAGTACGAGCACGGTCCATGTTTCTCACTTTCAAAATTACTGTGATCGATATAAATTGTACGAATTATTTTCTGTCCGACTCCACGTTATATTTTCTGGAAGGGGGGGTAATTTAAAAAAAATTGTCACTTATACGTGAACTCTCACAGACTGTGATAGCTACGGCTGAATGGCCAGACTTCAAATCCCGATAGGAACGTTAAGGCCCTTGTTTTCACAGACTTGTCCAAAAAGGTAGGATTTGAAGTTCTCAGGGCGGTGAATACGAAGATGGCAGTCTTCTGGGTTCTTGCCCTGTTATCGCCATGATGACGGAGGCAGCAAGCATCTCTGAAACGTCGGTAAACTGACTACACGGAACTACAACCCAGAAGAAGCCATCTTCATGCTTGCCGCCTTGAGAATCTCAAATTTCCCTTGATAATTCTCGCAACATAAACAGAACAAATGCTTACAGTTGGTCACAATTCTTTCAAAACGGCGCAAGTAACGTATTCTACTTCCTCCATATAAATGACAAAACCATGTACCGTATAGCGAGATCCGGCGTCAATACAGTGACATTTAACGAATTTCCTCAAAAGAGAACTCGAAGCGTAGAATCACAAATGTCAAATGTGCAAACCGATCTAAATTTGCAGAAAACAGCGTGTGGGGTAGACACGAACGTCAGCTTTCCTGGCACGCGGAGTGATTTCACTACAAATCGAGAAGAGATATAGTGGGAGGGAGAGAGGGAGAACAGAATACAGGGAAGATAGAACAAAGAAATAAAGGTATGATAGAAAGGAAAGGAAGAACGAAACGGGGTAATAAACAAATGATATAAAGTGGGGAGGACTGGGGGAAATGAGGAAGAAAGGATGGAAGGGTGGGATGGGCGAAAAGAAGAACGAAACATACTGAAACATAGTAGAATGGAAAGGGACAGAGAATTTAAAAAAAAGCGACGAGGGAGGAAGAGATGGAGGGGATACAGAGAAACAACGGGGAAAGAATGAGGAAACAAATAAATAAAGGGAAAAAATAGTAAGAATCGATATACAATCACTGACGTAAGAAAATTACTGTGTTCAGCAAAGCCAGCAAGTAGCATTCAATCCCCATAGTCACAGAACTACGAACTCCTCTGCTCTTGAGGTTTTATAAATTCGTATGGGGAATGAGACTACTGGTAAGACCTTTACCATTGCACTACACAAACCCACACATATAATCAGATATTAATGCTACTGCCGCTGAAAGAATCGACACTGTTAAAGGAAAAGTACAATTTCCTTAAGTCTACTAGCGCCGTACTAGAGCGACAACTTCTCTGGCGAGTGAGTGAGGCGGGTGGTATAAAACACAGCTGTTATAACATTAAGTTAAAATCAGACACAAATCGTTCGTGGTTTTAAATTAAGGTTAATTAATGAAAAAATACTGTTTATGAATTTGGGACCTTGGCATGGAACATAAATGTCAGTTTTAACTTAATTTCATCAAATAACATTTACACATCGAGGACCGGTTACATGACTCGGCATATAATAAATGACATCGTCTAACCTTCACGTCAAACGATACACACCCTACATTGGAGCTTTATCGTCAGAAATTATGTAAGCGAAAACCCGTATCGAAGAATACAAGCAGACAGGCGCGCTAGAAGCCGATTGTAATATTTCTAACTGGTAACAACAATTTAAACAAATCTGAATTCAAGTTATTTATTTTTTAGTATTACATCAAATGGTACCAATTTTCCACCTTCCAATAATTAAGCGCTCCGGCACGTTCTGAGTATAAGAAAACACGTACGTGTCATGTAAACAAAGTTGTCAGAAGTCATTCACGACCGGCACGCAAGCTGCCCAAATTAATACATCCTACTTCACCGAAGCAAATTCACTCTGCGGCAAAGAAAGGAATTTATGAAGTTTTATGCGTAGAAAAGCTAACGGAAGAAAGTGCTACAACCTTTAGACTAATCATACTGCAACAATGCAGACGACACTACTTAGATCTCAGTTCAACTTGCACTTGCCCGAACATTTATACTGCAGCCCCCTCGAGAGACATAATTCAGTTTCATTTAGAATGCTGGGACTGCGTCAGACAGCCGCCGGTTTAATACTGAAATCGGCGGGTTTGGTGACAGACAAAGTGACACTAAATCTTTATTTCTTAGTTTCTCAGTTTCCCGTACCATCAACAATGTACCACGCTCAACTCTCACTGCCCTTAATAATCAACACATTATAACTCTCGACAAGAAACTTTGGTGGACGTAAATTATCTTATGCCCAATACCACGCCGTAGGCAAGGACAGTTAAAACAAGAGCTCCACGCTTCGCCTGTCTGTTGTTTCTTTCGTACATATTGGGGGATGGATAAGTATTTAAGCTGCTCTAATCTAGTGCAGCTCAGTTTACAACATTCGCGAGGCGTACGGACCACTGTCAAAATGAATTAGTTAAAACAAGCAGTGTTACACTTTCACAAATTACTGAAATTTTCTACACTGGATGAGACAATTTAAAAAAGTATTGTTAATTCCGAGGTTTTCCCACGTAACAAGAAGGATGCGCATTCCTGTTCTAACACACGCAACTGACAAGAAACGAGATGTTAAGCGAGGGCAGCAGTTTCTGTTTGAAACCAATCAAAAGGCCCTTCCTTCAAGTGAAGACGTCACGCGCCTAAAACATTTAGGTCGATATCTTCTTACTATTTCTGGGTATTACAAGTTTACGTCTGCTGCTGCATGCAATGTCATACATAGTAAAAGCTATTCTGATTTATCTGTCGCAAATACCGGTGTTCACTATAATTAAAACGTGCTTTAGAGCTAGTCTAGAGATGGCCAACATTCGAAATTCGGCCACATCGTACGAAAGTTGATTCCAAGAACCTGCTCAGCCGGCAAGACGCCATGTAATGAAGAAGCAGTACCAACCGAGCGACTCAGGTGACTGTGGAGGGGGGAGGGAGAAAAGCGAGGGACCACCTCACCTGTAGTACGGACTTCCAAAGGGCGAGCAGTAGAAGGGGTCGTTGTGCACGTGGGGCATCCCTGGCATCATGGGGCACATGGCTGGGTGCGGATGATGGTGGCCGGGTAGCGGGTTCATGTGGTGATGGGGGTGTTGGTGTGCTGCTGCCGCCGCCGCCGCAGCTGCCGCCACCGCTGCCGGATGAAGATGTGCAGCAGGGGGGCCCGGGGGCAGGTGGTCCGGTCCTCCGCCACCGCCGCCTCCCACCAAGGGGCCCGGCCCGGCACTGTTCGTATTGTTGTTTCGACTGCGGACGGGCATAGGGGAGCCACCACCACCAGCAGCAGATGACTTCCAACAGGGCCCCACACTCACACCACTCACAAGAAACGGCGACTCCAGGGCTTCGAACCTAGCACTCCCCCTCGAAGACACCAATACACAGTGCGGGGGGAGGCAGTCAACTTTATTGCCGAAACCACCTCACCCCCCGACACGAAGTCTGGGGGCAGAACACCATGCCGCACTTGACACTTGTCACAATGTTTTTATTTCCCTGTTCTCCACGTGAAACACTCGTTGCGGAACAAGCAGCAACCTTCAAGCAGGCAAGTCAACTCGCCAACACCACACATACCATACGAACACTAGAAAGGTGGGGACAGGGGGGCCGGCCGGCAGGCCGGCCGACCAGGCAGCGCAGCTCCTATTGTACACGGCATGGCTGCCACACTTTCAAGCCTGATAGCTAAGGTTCCACCAGCACAAAATTACACTAGATTCCAATATGGAGCAGAAGACGTCAAAGTGATCTATCCTACTGGCGCACGTACGTCTCTTCAACGAATGTAACAAGACAAACAAAACGTACGCGCTCTCTGCCTAAACCTGTCATAATACAAACCGAAATTAACCGCGTGCCTGATGCCAACTTCACCACGTGGTGGGGCGACAAAATCAACAATCCTGCAATGTTCCAGGACGGAACGGAACAAAAGGAAAATACGCTGCTCCAACGCCTTGTAGCCAAGAAATCAAACCTAGCGACGTGCCATTCTATTGGCAACCCTGACCAATAGCCGGGCTACTTTCATCTACTCTCGCGCCAGGGATAGGAGATGATTTCCTATTGGCTGGCCCAGTTCTTGTCACGTGACAACAAAACGAGCGCTCGTAACAAAAAAATATTGTTCCAACAGCCTAAAAAGCCGTGGAAAAAGGATTCCACTCGCTGTTTACACTTGTCAACAAGAGTTAACGGCTATTTAAAACTGCTCTACTTTGAACAGGCAACTGTCATCGCGAACCGGGTGGGGTATGCGGTTTTCTTTTTTTCCCCTCCCTTTTCCTACACGTTTCGCTCGAAATGTTGCAGCATCAATATATCGACGTCAACAGAGAAGTTGATAATGCAACGACGACGACACTCGAACGTGGCCGATCGGCGAAGCCGAGCCACGTTGAACTTGACTCTGCTCCTACTACGTGTCATGCGAAAAATTCAATTCAAAACGAACGACAAATTTCGGCCGTTCCTATTTAGAGAATGATAACTTCATTTCATCAGTCATAAGAATTTGCCTTGCCAGGTGCCTAAGGAAACACACAATAGTCACATAAAGTATAAATTTCCTTGTCACGGCAAATGCATTTTTGCCCACATCGTCGTCATATCAGGGGCCGTTCGCAAAAAATACTGACGTGTGACAGGCTGAAAATAAAATTACGAAATTCAAGACATATACATACCAAAGCGCAAAATCGACATCTAAAAGAAATTCGCTAATTGGGTTGGCAGTATACTGTACGTACCACCAGTATTTTGGATGTAGGCCTACATGATTAGGTGTTCGGTATTAGCAAAACCCAGAATAGCACACTGAAAAATGCCACGACGCCATCACCTCATTCTCAACTACTTGTAATTCATAATCACCATCCCATCCCATTCAATATCTTTCCACCTCAATATTCATCAACTAGCATATAGGGACATTTGCCGTTCTCGCAGTTGTAAAGAATAAATCTCGTTTCCAAGACCAAGTATTGGCTGAAGACTTAAGCAACGAGCTTTATAGAGTACAGTTCTTGCTGAGGGTAATAGTCGCTGAGCTAGTCAAGAAATTCTTCGCCTTATGGGAGACAGGATTCTTCTGTAATCCCCAATTTTTACAGTAGAAAAATGGAAGCAGTTGTATCTCACAACCTAGAAATAATTCTGAAATTCTGATGTACTTCTTAACAAAAATACTACTTGTCTATAATTTAAAAAAATGTAACTGAAAATTACACATATTTTGCGGAAATAGTACACAATGGCACAGAGGGCAGTTCTAAATACGGAATTTAATTAAAACAACCAAGTATCATGCTAGATTTTTTAATTTTTTTTGCAGGGTATTAAAATTAAAAATACAATTTGCATAATCTTAATTTATTTTCTGGATGAACGGTTTGGAAAATATTAAAACCTCTATGTATAATAATTTAGTCACTACACAGCAACACACACAAATTCAAGTCTCTGGCATTATGAATTATGGAGAAATATCGTTTATAATCTCCAAAAATGTAAAATATTTCAGCAACGGGGAAAGGCCCCTTGAAGTTTCCGCAACAGTCTTACCCCTGCCAGGCAACAGTTCTTTAAAAATCCAATACCAGCCAAACTAACGAAAGCTGTAAAATGTTCCCCAAAAAACAAACAAAAATGGTGATAGAAATTAAATCTTTTTAAGATTTGTACATGTTGACCAACATTTCACAAAAGTACCCCCATTCATTACCAAGTAGTCCCTTTCTTTCATACCTTTAACTACGTCAACTATGTAACTGAATAATATCTAACTATTTATTTATTTTAAATGTTATTAGGCCTGAATAACGAGAAGTGAACTAACTAACTTCGCTCAGCGACACTACGTCTGAGTGTTTGTGTTTCCTGACTTAGAAACCTCTTTAACGACACAAAGTTAATGTCGCATTGAGACAATGACGACACAATACTTTGATGCCGAGTCGCCTGGTCAGGCTGTAACAGAAACGACCCACTAAGGAAACACCTAGATTCTTGGTGAGTTTTCTGGTTCTCTCAGCGGCGAGTATGAAGATGTCTTCTGGGACGTTGGGCCGCGCAGTCTGGTAGAAGTTTGCGGACGTTTCAGAGATCCTGGCTACATCCATCATCAGTGTCCTGACTACACGCCGCAACATCCCACAAGACAGCCATATTCTTCACGGACATTTTTGTCCTTAGGATTTTCGCGGCTGGAGTTCAATGTGCAACTTCCGCTTTCGGGGATGAGCTAAATTGAATGCTTCGGTTTTCCAAAGTTTCAGCAAACACTACATTCGGGCCAAAATGTTGTAAAACCAGTTGAAGTAATATATTGATACAACGAGATGCCTCAACTACATTTACTTAACTGAAAGCCACGAGGTTTGTAAAGGGATGGAAATGTAGCATTCATGGGGCAAAATCTGAACACACTTTTAAGCCCAAATTGTTAGGATGCTCGACAAAACAGGACAAGATACGGGAAATGTAGCACAAATAGAAGAGGTGAGAAATGCGCACAAAATTTTAGTCGGAAAACCAGAATTAAAGAAGGGGCCACAAGAAATCTCTACCAGAGTTCGAATGTTATCAATTTCCAGATGATGATGACGATATTCGGCACACCTTCGGGTTTCAGGTGGATGAGGCCCTCTCAGACATGGATGTATCCAATACGCAGTCACGGACGACCGACAAAGAGTGTTAACCCCGTAAATAAACCCTATTCTGATATCAAGAGCATATCATAACAACCTCTATAAATGTTATATCTACCACGATGTTTTATTCGGTGTATAAAAAACACAAGAAAATAATATAAAATGGCGCTTCGATCCGAAGCAAAATAAAAATACTCTGACAAATGTCAGTACAGAACCCCACTACCACATCATCAAAGTTAATCAGAACTTCTGAAAATGGACCACGCGGGGAGAAAAACACGAGGTTATTACAGACTGGACATTCAGATCGGATATTGATAATATGAAATGAATTAGGAACTTTAATTGGGAGTCTTGTTAGAAATAAAGGTCATCTGGCAGAGCACGTAAATGGGGGAATAACATAAAAATGTGAAGTTATGGGACGGGTTAAACTGGCTTAGAATAGCCAAAATGTGGGTTCTGGTATTCACAGAGTTAAACCTTTTTGTCCCATTATCAAATAGTTCGTTACGTGCGTAAAGAACGCCTACAAATGGGTAATAGGCTAACAGTACGTTGTGATGCAAAATGGACCTGATGTGCCAAATTATGGAAGATCTTTGTATTCGACAGTAATTTTAATAAAACACATTACCGTTTTATTTGTTCTAACATATTACGTTCCTGTGCTGATAATAAAAGGATAAATAAACTATTACAAGATTTTATACGAGGCAAGACGTAATTAAATTTGAAGTGTATTATGATAATTAACCAAGAAGCATACGGTGACAACAGACTAATTTCCACGCAACCATGAATTTAAAAATTTACTGTTTCATACCCATTCACACAAATGACAACTACGACATTAAAAACAATATTCGTTTATAGAATGGACATTTGGTGACAACAGATAAACACTTACGTTAACATCACAAATATAACTTTTTAGTTTATACAAATTATAAAATAAAATTATATTGAAGTTTTTAAAGTGGCTACTTCACACACCCCAGTTTCCAGGAATTGATCCCTCACACTACTAGATATGACGTATAAAATCAAATCAATAAACGTTCCACAAATCTATATTTATAATGTACTCGTTCAACTCAAGAAGGGTCTAAGAATTTTACGCACATAGCAACTATGGCTTACATGACAATAAATACGCAATTATTACATAAAACATTTTTGTTCTTATGAAACCAGGATGATCATACCATGCTACAAGTAGAATCTAGCCGAATGCTGGGAATATTAGAGAACTCAGAAGAGATATTGATCACAGCATGGCAATGTGTGATGCAGCCCTCGTGCGAGGCTAGCAAATCCAGCTGACCCAGGCAACACGGTGGCATACAACACGCGGCAACACACCGACGAAACGCGGCACGGCAACAATATGATAAGAACCACCTCATATCCTCACTAATAGTAGATTCGCTTGCCAAGAAATGTAGAGTATTTTATGGGAGTTTAAGATTTATTACCGTGACCATAAGAGCCCACCATTGGTAACGATCATAAGCCAGTTCACACCTACTCAATTGTTTTAAATATAAATTTTAATATTATCCTCCCACTTATGACATCTATGTATTTCTCTATGTTGCTGGACCAACATTTTATTTGCATTTATTGGTCAGGTGGAAAAGTTCCAAATTACCAAGAAGCACCATGTGCAATGGCCCTTCATTTTCGTAGTTACTTAACTAACAAAGGTTCTGAGTAACAGAAGCACGAATAAATGGATTTAGTATTCCCTGTTTGGAGTAACAAATGACATATTAAACTTCTATTTTAAAAAAGTTGAAACATGTTAAAACATCCTCCCAGTAAAATATTTCGATGTCTCAAGCACACAGTTACAAAATATCATAGACGAGACGACTTGAATGCATAGAGCGTACATGCTAATATGATGATGACGACGACGACAGTTGAGGACAGGAGACAAGGGGCAGTCCTCCATAGTGAAGACTAAACATAGGACTTAACAAGTCATGAAATTCAGGCATGTCCTAAGCAGAGATGTAAACTTACTCAAGATGGTATGTATTTGACGGCATCTGGGACCATTATGATGAAATTTCGGGTCCAATTAACCACCTAATAACTACGAACCGTTCAAGGAAGACCCATGACCAAGAAATTAGGTATGTAGGTCCTTACTTAATTCCACGTTTCAATATATGCACATGCACTTCAATGCACTTACAGAAATCCTTTAAAGTCAACTAAATGAAACACTATTTCAAAACGAAGTTAAAGCTGTTTTTAAAAGTTTATTGAAAGTGAAGTTTAATTGTTATTTAATTTCAGTCAGTTGACTGTGTATGAAAATCTAACACGAACCTATTTAAAACACAATTACACTGCAGACAAAGCGCCCCTCATTCACGAAGTTTGGAAATACTTGTATCCACAAATTTCCTTTTCTCAGAGTTCTTGTATTTTTACTATTAATTCTTCGTCGTCAATCTTAGGTTCAGAAAAATCAATGTTACACTTATCTGAGTCCACAAACTTAGTAGCTCTCTGAAATACGGACAGTCTGTAAAAAATTCATTGTAAGACACAAGTACACATAGCACAAACACTAGAATTGTCAGGGGTGGGATTCTTTACACAACGCCCAATTCATACAGCACACCAGGTCTTGGGTGTTATTTGCCGTTTAATGCGTTCATAGTAGCGTAATGCAAGGGCAGTGAAGTAGACTGCATCAATTTTAACAATGACCCACACTACTAAAGAAACCGTACCGTGTAGGAGGTAGTGAAATGTTTAAAGTGTGTCGAACAAGTTCTAACTCTTACATGACACTAATCCAATTTTACGCACTAAAATTTTAGGGAAAACCACAAAAATTTAATTAAAATAAATTAAGTTCCTTTCGAGGTCTGGGATTAACTCAGCCAAGAAACCCAACAAACAGGCTTTCTATCTTCTTATCTCATTTTTACCTGAAGATGGAAGCAGAATCCAGTTTCCGAAACGTCGTATAATTCATACTATGGGCATGTCCAGAGCGAATAATTTTGTATATTATAACGCACCATCGTCGTCTGCGCAAAGAATTTCAATGCTGTATTTCGGTAATCGTTTACACACTAAAGAAAACAACAAGAAACATGAATCAGAATAGCCCGGTTCGAATCCGAAGGCCCTAGCTCTCGACTGTACTGTACTATATTACTGCTACACCCCCCCCCCCCACGATAAGATACATTATATATCTATTTTGTTCAATAAAGCTATCTGTAATTCACACGAAAGCGTAGAATGAGAAAATGATTAGTAAGTACTGCATAGGAAAGGATATGAAAGAAAATTGTCGTGGCCTATTATAAGTTATTATCCTGGTAGGACTGTAGAAAACCACGACAACCCGTCATAAAACCCTTCCCACTGGCCGAGACTTGCATCTGGGGCCTTCCAAATGCGACGCTCTATAAGATACATTACGAACCATTACAATTCATATCTATGCCTACTGGCAATATGTACAGTGTTAATATCTTTAAGCATAACCTTCGGGACCCTAAAACGCTTCATACTAACAACAGCTTTTAATACTGGTTGTTACTAAATGATGATGGCGTTACTTATAACGTACACCATACCTACAACGGACTGAGAACGAGGTATAAGCACGCAAAGGTGAATTTATAACTCGGTATAGTCGATAACCGTTAAGTCGGTAAGTCAATACGGTAATCGTAAATTTTAAACCAAAACTTCACGTGTCGGTAGCACTGTTCCTACCAGAGTCTGATGTGTAGCTGGAAAGCACTAGGTTCGAACCCCAGCTGTCCTTCCTAAGCATTCACACGTCTTTTGTTAACTCCTTCCAAGTAAAAGCCAAGCTACCTGCACAACATACTGAAGGAAGACAAGACGGGTTTCTTCCCAGCACTTTTAATTCATCAATTCACATTTATACAAAACTGTATGTGTGCCTTTGCAACAATTCTACTAAAATATTACTTACAAACACATTCTCTTTCTCCCACGAATAACTAGAACTCGAAGCAGTTTGAGTGGACGAAGTCGTGAGTCGAGAACCCTTTATTCTTCGGTTAATCATATGACGCTATACAACAATTAGAACTGTTTCTTCAACTCTGTAGTGAAACTTTCATCAAAAATGTGATTACCATCTTTAAAAACTGTAAACAACTCTCGATTTCAGTGGCTTCTATTTTTAAAATGACTGCCACAAACTTCTGTCACCAGCAAAGCTGAGGAGGAACACAGCGTCCGTAGGAGACGACTGGAAAAATACGATACGATACCTTGATTCTTCCTCCAAGGACTTTTAAAGTCTATTCTCTACGCACCCAGTGTACAGCCAGAAATTTCTAAAGCTAAATACTAATGACCGAACCATAGCAGTATTAAAAATATAAGCTGCTGATGAAATGGACGGTATAACCAATGAAAAAAATATCTCACATCCTAATTCCATTTAACCGAGAAATAGCCGTATAAACATTGCATATGGTATAAAAGTAATGTCGTTATCTTGTTTCGAATTACAATATACAATATGAAAGAAATCCAACTAATCCCCTTAGACGGAATAACCTTTGGACATATAGTCGAAAAAACGACACTAGCTAAACCTAATTCCAAAAAAACAAAGTTATGGTAATATAACCATTACGTCTGGTGTGGAGAAAATTACATTTAGCTGGCCGAGTCATGGTCATATAATCATTACATATGGTATAAACACAACACCGCGACCAAAAACCAGTTTAGTTTAGCTGTGTTAAGATTAATTTTTAATTGATGTTTCATGTGTTGGCAGTTGCGAATAACCAGTATAGCTGAGTCGATTACAAATTCAATCAATCAATCAATCAATGGGCAGAGCAACACTCAGGCACAACCACAAGCGGGTGTGAAAAAAATTACTACCAAATTCTCCTGGGTAGGACAATGCGCAAAAGAGGCCTATCTCTATCTCGCTCTTCAATGTAGTCGTTTTCCAAGGACTTTTAACACTATCGAGCGCATTATGAGAAGCTAGCAGTCGCTAGCTAGTCAATAAATTTGCCACCCTTTAAACGGAAAACCATCACCTTGTTCAACAAAGACGCCATTGGCCCCAAATCCACTGACTCAAACACTATTTTATTAAAATCCATTTTAATGTTGTCGTCTCATCTACGACTAATTCTTCCAACTGGTCTCTTTCTGCATTTCAGGTTCCGACAAACATTTTATTAATTAGCTCAGGCGGCAAGGACACTATCAGAACACGAATCATCAGGCAGGAAACAGCTAACCCCGTGATTATTCCCAAATTGTTTTAGTCTGTGGCTCCCGTGATGCGAGTACAAACGTCTCAGGCCCGGCTATAAAAATTATCTAAAATGTACTTTAACAAAGTACAAAATTACTACTAATAAACCTAAAAAACATCTACGAAGCATCTTTTCTGTTAAATGTATATTTATAATTTAATGTAACATTTTCTCTTATCACTTTATATGTGTCACTATGATAAAACGCTGGACCATCCTGACGCTCTTCATGGGTTTCCTCAGTCTCCCCACATGAATGCCGATCATGGTCCGTTCTTGCTGTAGTTTCAAATTAATCATGTACAATCGTATTCAGCACCTTTCAGAGTTCATACATCGTCGATAAATAGCCAATTATTCAATACTGTCGTGCAATCTTTTGATGAAGGAACACAACTGCTATTTCATTGGAATGTTCTGACAGTTTCACAGTGATGATATTCAAAATATTCGAATTCTGGTCAAATCTATTTGTATAAATATAATCACGGTAACCACAGAATAATGGCCACTGCCAAACTGTTCTGTGTAGCTTTGACATAGTTTGATGCAGTAATACAAAGTAAATGAATAAAAAATAAATCCTGCTCTTTTTTATTTTATTTAACGTCAGTGTCACGCGATGTTAGGATGTCGATAGAGCGATACAGTTACAATGTAAACGAATCTAACATAATTTAGTTAATTATTTTTAAAAGATTAATATCACACACGTGTGATACTGAGTACTTACGGATTAATGAGTTATGTATTCCTGCAACCTGATGTTAAATCTTAAGAACCAAATCGTCTCATTCACATTGAGACGTGCTGGAAAATCGCACAACGAAAATTTAAATAGTCAAACAAATCTTAAGGACATAAGGACGCTAATATGAAACTGGTAATCTATCGGTATGCTGTTCTCTCTTATTTTAGAACTAGCAGAATGCCCTCAGTATTATTGAGGGTAATTCGACATTTCTTATCAATCTTTATTGCCAAAAAGCTTATCACAGGCTTCATCACTCTACACATACCGTTTAATATCATATCAAAATTACTATTATTATCACTTAACCCATCTCCACCAAATCTTAACCCGGCGCAGTTTTCGGGTCCATGACCTTAGTTCCTGTAATCTCGCGGAAACAAATTCGATCTTGGTCCAGTACTCCTGCCACGCTTAGTTTCCGGGTTACATAAACCTCCTCACCGGAACAAAATCTCAGGGCACTTTTCCGGAGCTTTGGCCTTTTTCTCCTTCTCCTGGTCTCAAGGAATAAGCATGCCAAGTTTGGTGCGAATCGGCGTACCCGTTATCGAGCTACAAGCGAACATACAAACAAAGTAGATGGCTTACTGAACCCGAAGGTTCATCACCGAATTAACCAAAGCCCTCCACCGGACCCTGTCCTGGGCCAACAAAATCCAGTCTTCAACACCTATCTCCCATAGATCCCAGCTGACATTATCCTTCCATCTACGTCTACACATACATACAAACACCCACAATTTCAATCGTATATATGATCTTATGTGTTCAATGAGCTGAAACGAAATGACATCCACTGAGCGTCCGATAATTTTATTTCGGCATTTCAGGTCCGATTGTCGATTATTTGCAACTCAAGAGGATTTGAACTTTAACAAAATCACAGATGTGACGGGGCATCCCACATTCCAGTCGATACGCGGCTAAGTTCGTGAATGAGCAGTTCCCTGGCCGAAGGACTAGCTGTGGTATTCCGCAGAACTGGCCACTGCGGTCACCGAACTTCACTCCCCTAGATTTCCATTAAAACATGGGAACGCAAAGAGTACAAAAGTGAGGAACTGCGTCGAATTTTCGATGTTGCAATAAGCAAGAATCTTAAATGTCAAATATCCGTAGCCTCGTAACCATTGACAATGGAGCCCATGTTCATGTGACATTTCTGGCTGGAAATGACGCGAGGAATAACATCCCGAAACATTGACAAAAAGTCACCGGACACCATGTATATAACATAAATGTGCATAGATCCCAGAACATAACGTGAGGGTTAAATTAAATGTGAATGGAAACGGGTCTCGTAAGGAACCCATAATACGAGAACGAACATCCACATACAAAGTATGGCGATATTACATTCCGGGATCAATCTATAATACAAATATATAGTTTTATTATAAAAGCTTCGAAACTTAAAAGTTATTTGTAATTAGTTCACCCGAACGATAAAATATTCCATCCCTTAAACAGCGGAAACACTGAAATGAAACAACATATCCAAGTTAAAGACAGCTTAATTTTTGGCCGTGTCTGTACCGACAAGTTAACGTTGCCATGGTTACCAGAACACACACACAGCATCTCCCACCTAGCTCCCTCATTCCTTCTCTCTTTCTCATTCATCGTTCTCTATACATTTTTTGTACTTCACTGAATTCGTGCTCAACAAGTAGACTATTGTTTGCACACGATGAACAACCACCTTGCTGCTTTAACGGTGTGGATGACCGAACCTTACCCTCTCCAAAATGGAAGTAATTTCACTGAAATTTTCCGTGTTTGTTACAACAAATGGTACATAAATAACCCGTTGAATATCGGTCAGAAGCTTCATTTTATCACACTCTTCAAATATTGTTACGGTAATCAAATCAAACAGCATGAGATGGACGGAGCATGTAGGGCGTAGGGGGGAGAAATTAGGATTTAATATAAAATTGTAGTCAAAAAAACCTGAAGGGAGTAGATCACTTGGAGTATATGTTGATACAAGGAAAATATTAAAATTTATCTAAAAGAAATAGAGTGAGGAGTGTGGACTAAACTTATCTGGTTCAGACAAAGGCCAAGTTGTTGAAGTCTCTTCTAAAGACGGTAACAGACCTTCGAGTTAGATAAAATGCGAATTTCTTGATTAGTTGAGTTACTATTAGCTTCTCCTTGGGGCACGGAACATTATTACCGAATCCCAAATCAAAGTAAAGAAGAAGAGGAGAATAAAGATAAAAAAGAGTAAATTAAAATGAGAAAAAGAAGCTGAAAGAGAATAAGTGATATGAAGAATAAGCAGAGAAAAAGATGAAATAAGCAGAATGACAAAATGGCGAATAACAAGATTCACAGTCGCATGGACAGAAAACGACATAACCAGCTTAGCGATCGCTTTTCCACGTAACTGGCTACTACTCCGAGAACTGACCCAGAAACAGAACGGAGGAGGTACGACGACCACGGAGAGAATATTTCTTCATTCCTGCTGCTCTAAGACGTGAGTAAGGCAGTCGACTGTCTACCCTATAGGTCAAATAACAGGAAGAACGTGTGATCAGAACCTGGACGGTATTCCAGAAATGACGACCACCAAAACTAACCTTCGTGGATCGTGCCAGCGACGTAAGAGTTGTCTGCGGTCAATGACATATGACCCCGAAACAAAGTACATATGGCCATGCCACGAGCTGCCCAAGTCTGGTTTTCCCTCAAATAACAGCGGGGAGTTTTGAAAAATATTTCCTTACGCATTCAATGGTTGTGTACGGCAGAGGCGCTTGAATCATCGAGTGAAAGGAAAAGTGAATTAAATTACTACTTTTATTTATTGTGCCAAAATTCTAACGGTTTAGCACAGTAATTCTGTAAAAAGGGAAAACATATGGTTGATAGAATATCCACGGTAAAATATTGTATACCGTGTTACCGATGAATGCATTTCTCTATGCAACAAAGCAAACTCAGAAAGGTTTTCATGCTCGTATGTAAAGTGGCCCCCCAAAATTGTCCAATCTACACAAAAAATTTAATTGACCCGACAATTATTCGTAAAATTCTCCAAAGCCAAATTTAATCAAAATCGGTTTATCCGTTTTCGGTTTGTTTCATGTGTACAGACGGGTAGACAGTTTACAGTGTTCCGCAGGCTTTGCCAACACGCCTATTAACTACAGTAGAACGACGTTTAACTCCTACAGAGTACACACACTTTCCAAATTTGCCTTTACGACTTTATACAGCCTATTGCATTTCAATGGCCCTCATGTTCATATACTACAAATGTAAAATCATTTTACGAAGCCACATATGAACCTTGTACTGCGTTAAAAAGAAGGAAAGATTTCAATCAGATTTATATTTCTTGCCCTGTACCAATTTTTTATACTATGTATCCGTTTTGATTAAAATTTATATATTTCGATTTAACCTTTGTGCAAAGAAGATGTAATACTGGACGCATCGGAGCCAACTTCCAATCGTCCGACTAATAACTGATGTATACCTGCAATACCACATTTAATCGAAATCCGTTCAGTATTTTTGGAGGTTAAACATGAGGACGGGCAAATCATTTAGGACTATTTCCCACTCGGAACACGGGTGTATGGGTGTTTCTACGACTTCCTGCAATAACCGAGACATTGCGACCGGCTGACCATCCATCCAAAGAACCCTGGAGCTTCCCTGAATAAGAATTGACTACAGGTAGACTGAATGGTACAGACACTAAACCTTAGGCGACGGGATGGGATGCTGCTCTGCTTACGTCACGCTGTAGTCATGGCAACGAGAAATGCTGAGTTGCCAAATTCACGTATTTTCAATATCGAAGTATAAACCATTATACACGTTTGAATTTTCATTTGCATACATCGATAAATTAATTAAACCAAAATACTAACTCAATTAAGTTCAAAATCTTTTATCTCCTTCTCATTTCGTATCTATTACGTTAAAGATAAGAATTGCTATATGAAATTATAATTTTACCCGTTTTTTGTATGAGTCTGAAACACTGTCTCTCGCCCTACGTGAATACATACATTGGGGATGTTTGAAAATAATGTTCTAAACACTCTTGAATCTAAAAAAGAATAAGTATTAGACGATTTGTGAAATTTGCATAATAAGTTTTACGGTTGTATAACACCCTTAGTATATTTATATAACAGGGAGACCAGACCAAGAACAATTAAACGGGAGGGACATGTGACATGCAAGGGAGAGATGGAAACTTAATATAAAATGTGTCAGAAAACCTGAACAGAACAGCAGTTGAGAGACCTAAACGTAGATGGAAGAATAATATTAAGCAGAGTCTTCAAAACGCAAGGCGTGAGAATTCTTGAGGCTGAGGACAAGGTCCAGCGGCGAGCTCCTCTGAGCGTCGTACCTAATCTTCGGAGAATTTCTTCATTAGCTAAAACAATTAGCATATGAAGATGAACTCGCCTCAATCTAGCTAAAATAACTTTAATGACGCTACAATAAAAATAAAACTTGCTTTAAAACAACTCGATATCTGTTTATCCGCCCATTTTTGTTATAAACTGCATTAATTAAAGAATGAATAATGTTTAATTAATTAATTAATTAATGGGGCGGCACTTCAGTGAGGCAATGATTACATTATCCATGGAGGCACCTGAAAAATATCTCGCACTTACATTCAACCAGAACTATCCTTGCTTACTCGAAATTTAAAAATAAAAGATACAGATGGCTGCTTATTCCAAACAAGAGCTCACGCCCCTCTCCCCGGGCATCCACGAAGCAAGCACTTTACTACGCACTGCAGAATTTGCATCCCCAACGGTGACGCAACAGTTTGAATGAATTTAAGAAAACGACAAGACATGATAACGGAGCCAATACATTTCGTAATTTCAAAACATTTGTTCCCCAATAAAAGCAATTCCTATACAACAGTTTATTTACATGAGTATAAAACTATGCATAATGGAGAGGTGAGGGAATCATGGTAGAAGGGCGTATCAGTGTATTTACATAATCTAATAATATATTTGGTCTATCAACATAAAAAGTTATATATAATGTCATATCATAACCGCATAATACTGATGCCGTTCTACGGAGAGATACAAACTAATAATACACATTTATCAAAGCAAATAGGCGTAATAATTTAGTCCTGTATATAGGCCATTTTGTCCATACGCCCGTTTGGCATAATGCTCTCGATATGTATCACTTCATTCGCCCGTCCATTTCTGTAGAAACTTTAAAATGTATTTTGATAAAACTTAGTGTGTGATGTCTACGTTCAAGTGTGTACGAGAATTCAATTTTGATACTGCCGGTCTACTATAGCTCCGAGCACCCCCAAAACCACGTGTAAAGGACCTGGTATGATCATACAATTTCGACTTGATACACATCCTGATATGAAGTAGAACCGAGAAACTACAACTCTATCAACAGTAGATTTGTAGCTACAGATGAAATATCGCATAGAGCTCTATGCATGATTCGGGGTTTTCACGGCGGTGAGTACGAAGATGGCTAATCTGAAGATAATCATAGTCTTGATGATGAAGGCAGCAAGGACCTCTGAAACGTTGGTAAACTACCAGACTACACGAGGCTACAACCCAGAAGACAGACATCTTAGCTCTATGCATACTGAACAGTGATCAAAGGTTTTACTACTAAACTCACAGATCCGCTGACTACTCCACCATGACGTCCTAAAATGTTAGAATTTTACCTGGCCCGAGCCCGAAATTTATCTTCAGAAATGTTTACTCGCACCCCACCTAAGGTCGACTTCCTTTTATTCCATCTCAAATGAAGCCTGATCTATTTTAATCTGCCATAATTATCGTACCATTAACAAATGTTTCTTCAACTGCATAAATGCCAGAATTATTTAACGACGCTCTAAAACATCTCAGGTTATTTTGGCGTTTGAGGAAATGTACAAAGATGCCGGACGCCAAGTTTGTAAGATGTTAACCTCGAACTATTTCTGGGACGAGGAAGCTAAAAGAATCCCCGAGAAAATCAAGCCGGTAGGATTTGGTTTCGGAGCCCGATTGTGTCATGAGCGCAACTACGAATAGTCTTTTCTTTGCAAACATAATGGCCCGAGAAAGCCCGAAATGCTCTATATAACGTTTTTTTGTCAACATTTAAACCAGGGCCGAATCCGAAAGTTATCTGTACTACCAGATGTTTCACCTTTTTGCAAAACGGGAAAAATCCGTTTTAATAAAACTTGTCAACCGTGTTTAGAATAAAATTTAAAAAAGAAATTCCACTTCTGTTGCATTTTTCAATCGTCACTTCAGAGTGCATTCTACACTTTTCTCAGTACATTGCTGTTCCACGAACTCTCAGCGAGAAGCCCGCGTCAAACGATCATAATCATACAAAACACCATTCACGTAAAAACGTCGTCACTCAGAAACGTTTGCACCTTTGAAAAACAAAACAAAGGTTATTTACATTTTCTGCTCCAAATGATCTTCGACACAACCCACTTAAGTAATCTACTACAGACTTGAATCACCCTGTATAAGTTTCATTTCAAAATGATTTCTTTGTAAACCTAGATAATTCGTCAACTTTAGGGATAATTTACTGCAGATATGAAAAGGATTTTCAATGCATTTCTGTATCTATCATCCCGAAAAAGCGTTCCAAATAAAGAACAAGATTTACGTAAGATATACGAATATATTTTATGTCTTGCACAACTTTCTGTACGATAAGCCGTCGCTAAATGGAGGGCGAAAACTAAACTTAGCATGACGTCATCATTTATCATAATGATCAATTTTAGTCCATTAATACCGTAATAAATGTTTATCGAAGTAAGCTAAAGTCTACTTAACGCAATTTATTTTTCACGCTTACCCACGTAACATAAAAAATCAGTTACTGCAACTTTTTTGCGAGTGTTTGCTACAAAATATAAAAGTATACATGCTCGTATTCAAAATAGTTAAAATTGTCCAATCAAAATGAAAAGTGAAACTGTCTGACAAGTTTTCATAAAACTCCCAAATATCAAATTCAATTAAAACGGGCTATCCGTTCTCGACCTGATTCACGCGTACGGTGGTAGATGATCACGCTTTACGTCACACAGCTGTGCATAAACTATAGTTCGCGACTGTAATCTTGAGATTTGCGGGGGTGAGGAAGTGGGGTGAAGGAGGACAGATAGCGTCAGCCTTTAACGCTACGGACCTCCTGGATTCCTTGCAAGTCTCAAGATTACAGTCGCAGACTGTACCTTTACTTTTCCCACGATGCATTGTTTCTGACAAAGTATAGAACAGACGAAGATGGCGAAACAGATCATCAAGAGTTCGTAACAGAACATCCACTTTCCACTATCAACACGAATCTGATTTACAACATTCGTCTCTATAAGCTTCCATACAAACAGAAACAACGAACCTGGACCGAACTAGGAAACTTCACGGGCGACCTGCATTCACGAATTAGAGCTCTGGTTAGGCATGTGTTCCGTCTCAGAACTAATTCTGAGATAATGAAACTTTCTATAAGACGGGCCGGATAGGCGGTGTTACTCCATCAATGGAACACAGGTCCACAGAAAGTCGTCTTCATTACAATACAACAGACAGCGTACAAAACAGCGCATGATTGGATGCAGGGCAACGCTTTCGAGGGCGTACAAATAAAAGTTTGTTAGTAGGCTATATATTTTCTTTAAGTTATCAGCGAAATTTATGCAAATAAAATGTATGGAGTCCTGTAACTCGTTTCGATGCATTTTGCCAGGTGGCGAGATATGCCCAAAATTAATATTTAAACCCGTAGTAATACGTTCATGACAGAAGTGACGTACATTTTATTTTCATAAAATTCTGCCAAATGGCTCAAAGAATACATACAGCCGTTAGCTTAAGCCAATAAGTAAAGCGACCCATTAAAATGAACTAAATTTTATAAATAATTTTTAAATACTCAGAATGTTTCTACAAAGATTTAGTTTAAGGCCTTAAATAAAACAGTCAAAATTAAGTAAATTACACTTACACTTCGTAAATATTACATAACAGAGACCCATATATGAAGTTTCATAAAATTACCAAAGGATCAGTCGGTTAGGTAAAGCGAATTTTAAAATTATCTGTGATTACCATTGAGTTTTAAATACTTAAGTACAGTTCCACAACCGTATAATTGCACTAACTCAATTATGTAGTTTGAAGAACAACATTGTACGCAGATATTAGCAGACAATAATAATAAAAGTCATCACGGTTCGTATGGGCTATGGACGAATGATCTAACTTTATTTACTCTGGCGATAAGTACAAAAAAATAAACCCACATGAAATTCAAATTGCCAGCAGCCTACCTACATTCAACAGAGAAAGGGTTTGTAGTTCGTAGTTGAGGAAAAGGGGTGAGAGGACGAAGCTTGAACACTAGAGGAGAGGAAGGGAGGGAGGCAGAGGTCACGTCAATCAATACGTACAATACTGGCACTGAAAAATAAAACAGTACAGTCTGTCCAGAGAAACCAATGCAACCGACCGAATTGGTTTGGAAGTGTAACACTGGTAATTAGTCCTGAAATTACGTAACTCAGCTTTTCAGCTGCATAGTTTACTTAGCGTTGAATATTATAGGCCAATGAGAAGGGTTAATTAAGAGTAGACGGGGGGAGGAGGCGGTTGCCGAATTCAAAATACTGTCAGTGCATTCTCATGTAGGGGAGTTCCTCAGGATAGTCGATGTCTGAACCGAGACGTAAACCGCGAAAATCCCGAACACAAGACAGTCGCGTTACTATGCACGATTCGACCCTTCACATCCTCGATTGTAAAGGTCAGAGGTGACCAGCCGTTTCTGGATGAAGGGAAACTGGGACAACCTTACAATTTACAGCATAAAGCAAAATGAATGGAACGAGGGGGCTTACATAACAGCTTCGCAATCCGTGCTCTGACATCATAGCATTCCCCAAAACATCATTTTTGCACTGTCTTACAAAAATAAACTTTTTACAAGTTTCTTTTGATGTCACTTGTTTCGATATTCCAAACCCTCCTATAAGGTTAACACCCGAACACAATCGAAAAATAAATAATCGATTCAGGATAGAGATTCGATTATCAGAGCATAAAAAAGCTGCATGCCTTGCGATTTCTAATCGAACACTTTACAAACTATCATGAATATCTTAAAATTCTCGAAGGCATTCATGTGCCTGCGGGCACACGGTTGACGATCTTTGGTACAGGTTCTCTACAGCTTCGGTGACCGGCTATCTTGAAAGATATTTCGTGGTGTTCCTCAGCCCCCCCCCCCCAGCAAATAATGGGACTATGCTTTAAAAATCTGCTTTCCATGTTCTAGTAATTTATGACCTTCCTGCCATTCCACGATACATGACCTACGCATCTGATAAAACGTCGATAAAGAGAGCTAGGAATAAATCTAAATTCACATCAAGATGTGAGGTAAGAAATCTCTTGTCTTGTCTAATATATGTCAATATCATGCTTAAAATTAACTTTGGATTTCTTAAAGGGAAATATTATATATAGCTCGTGATTTTACATACGGCTATGAAAACCATGAAATCTTACCCACATTTTATTTAACCTTACTCGACGAACATTACAAAATTATCTCAAACCTGAACGCTTCAACGAGACGAATCTGTTAGCATCTATTTATTTGAACCTCATTCTATCTTCAGTATATCCTGAACTGGGTTAGTTCGCAATTCAGACTTCGTAGGCAAATCTATTTCTGGCATAGGCATACTTGTCTAAATATTTATACACCGACTACACCCGAGTTGTTTTACTCCTGTTTAAACAAGTGGAAAACAGAATATTACACAACGAAGATCGAATCAAGGGGTCAGGATAGACCGGACACAAAGCTCGGACGAGGGGTAACAAGAATTCTTACTGGGAAAGCACCTGGAGACCGAAAATGAGAAGCGAGGATAATATTAAAATGAGACACAAGGTTTGACGTTGAAGAATTGTTTGATCCACATCGTATGTGGCTGCGGGCTTTGGTATAAACAGCATCGAGCCTTCTATTTGCAATGGGTGGCGAGTTATAACAGCCGTCACCAAATTGCATGTTTCAAGGTCACAGAAAAATCGTACAATGTTGCAACGCAAATGGCGGAGCCCAGACGAGTGAATACGACTCAGAACTCGCAGCACAGCACTGACCTGTACTGACTTAGAGCCGCGCGGTAAGGGAGGGGGTAAAGTCCATGCGTGACCTTGAAGCAGGCAGTTTGGTGATGGCTGCTATTGTTGCTTTATGGCCTTCCTGTTCAAGCTGAATCTTTGTTCGAAAACTCTTAATTTAGTTTACATTTTCTCTAACTAGAAAGTCATATTGCTAGGGAAATGCTAAGAATAATTAGCTCTTATTAAAATTTTATATTTCAGATGAACGGAGATAGAAAAAATGCGTTTCTTCAAGGCGATCGCAAGACAAAATAACGAGCCTTGAAGGCAAGAAAGATACAAAGAACTGGGAATAATGAGAATCATTAGTTATAACAGCGTCACTCAAAAATTTTTGCCTCACACTTTTTCTCAGCAAGAAACAACAACAAAAACACCTGAAATTTGGTGTCCATTAGTTTTTAATACGTAGAAAAATGTATTTGTTAATAAGGTATGTTAAATATCTGTACACCAAATTTCAGCTGTTTTCTATAATTTTTGCTAAGAAAGTATGTGGAGCACATGGGTGACCCACGTAATAATAAAAAGCTATTGAAATGGCTTGAACGGTTGGAAAGAATGCCAAGTATCTTGAGTCCCGAAGATATTCTACCAATATAAACCGAAGTGTAAGAAGTGCAGAGGACGCTTGTAACGTCCGACAAAAAGTTGCAACAGATTAAACTAGTAATGGTAATTTTCTTACATAATTGAAACATTCAGGCTTAACCCCAAAACAGTAGTTACACGACCATACAGTATGCAGTACTTTCAAATACATTTTACTATGCACAACACACCTTTGCGTGATTGCAAACGAACTGTCACATCTGCAATCACCCTTTTATTTGAATAATTTAAAGGGTATTTTACACACTCTGAGGCCAGTTCCGAAAATTCCCGATAAAATACAAATTTCCCCGAAAAAAGTTGATTGACTACATATTGCTTCACTTACAAATTATTTCGGCAATGGAATTGTTAAAGCAACAAATGAAAGCTTGATTTGTGCGAAACATTGCCTTACTAACGAACTAGCTTGCACTGATTTGTGTAATTGTAAAAAAACAGTAAATATGTGTTCGTACACATTTGTAAATGTTTTACAACAGCGCAACCACGACAGACGCGTAACCAAGCCAAGTTTTACTAGAAACAAACAACTACTTATCAACTTTCCATTTAATAGCTTGTATTTAACGATAAGTCCACACTGGTGAATGAGTGGATAACGCGAATTGGTAACATACGAAACGAAAAATAATATTAGACATTTTAGCAGATCACTTTTCTGCCAATCTGAAATTGTATGAGTAGTACGCATTTAAACAAATCGATTTTATACTCGAAATTCAAAGTAATATATATTATTTATTTATTTATTTATTTATTCAAAAGTTATTTAATGACGGTTTCAGTAGCTCAGACTGTAAAGCGTCAAATGAGAGTATGATAATGTATAATGAATTGGGGAAAAAATAGGAGGTGAAAAAGGCCTACTCTGAGACGCAATCCCGGCATTTGCCTGGCGGGACTAAATGAAACCACGAAAAATCAAAACCACAAGTCAGGATAATCGGTCTCTGGGCCTAGATTTAAACCCGCGACCTCCCGAATACAGAGCAGTCACGTTCTATGAATAAATAGGTACGATATTTTCGGATATTTTCCGATATCGACAAGCATTCAGCGTGTCGATAAATTTCGAAATTTATTTGTAGCATAAAATTATTCTTTATTCGCAAATAATATAAAAACCACATACTCTATTCATTGCACAACGCAACTGAAATGTCAACAGAAATGTCGGACAACTTTCAACATTCCAAGCGGCACATCCCCGAAATCTTGAGATCAATTTTAATATTGTCCTCCCATATACGACTACTTCACCCATGAGATGTATTCTCAGGGTTTCCGATAAGATTTTGTTATTCATTTTTCATTTCCCCATGTCGTGCCATATGCCCTACTCATCTGATACTTGGTTTTATTGCCCAATAATGTTCGGTAAATACAGATTATGAACCTCCTTATGCTATTTTAACCTCTTAAAAGTTTCCTAATTAAAATAACTGAAATAATTCCATGAATATCTGACAGAAGTCCGGAACTTAGAACATTATCCAGGTAGTAACGCAGGAAGTGATCCCGACTACAATGCAAACTTTGTGTATTTTAATATGAATACTAATCATTAAGTGGTCCTTCACTGACCATCTAGCGGCTACAGAAGGCCAACGAGCTGTTCAATGAATGATCCAGTGATTGATGTCGGAAAACACTTAACAGCAGGTGGTAATGACAGGCACGTCTGAGGGTTTGGCACGTGAAGCCATTCTGCTTGGCACGCGCATTCATTGTGACCGCCTGCAGAAGACACCCGGCATTCCAATACCACGTGTCGCACTTCAGAGCTGCAGTAAGCACTGCATTGATTGTATCTGTTAAATGATAAACGTAAAACAAAACTAAACTGCAGTAAAATTTAGTAATGAACTACTGAGAGCAACAAATCTGAGTGGACACAAAAAGCTTCATTCAAAATCAAGCCTCAAAGCAATTGAGACAGAAGACGAGGGCTGTTCAAATACTCAGATCGAAGATTCGAATTCTGCTCAGGCATGGACACGTCTGCATTGCTGTGTATTGGTACAGCCCTTGCGAGGGGTCTACGGAGGCAAATCGGCGGCCTCAGAATCTTCTGCAGTCACGTACTCCTCTTTGCCCACGAAACAAACACCATCGTACAACGTACCCGAGAAATTAATAACCACGAAAGCCTGTCCATGTTATAATACACTAGGTTCATAACCGTCACTCAAGATACGCAATAATTCCCTTCTCGAGCATACAACTCCACTTCAGGTCTTCTTATCCTCTTTCATTAAAAACCATTTCAAAATTTACCAACACTTACGTCTCTCTGCCCACTTCATACCTGGTGAATTTTAACTTGTACATCAAAATGCCACGTTGCCACCAGTATGTAACCATACAAATTCTGTGATAAGTGCCACCACACCGAATACTTTGTACAGTTTCTGCGTCATCTGCCACCACAACGTCCCAAAAATACCTCACTAACAGTCACATACTTTAATAATTTCATCGTTTGGCATAATAATAATAATAATGATATTCTTGCATCCATGTTGTAAGTCCGCACGAAGGCCATACTAGTACATCTGGTGATACGAAGTTACAAAGTATCAACCTGGGGAAGTCTCAAACGGAAGTGTACACACACATTTCAAAGAATATTTGTCATTAAACTTCGGAATAATTTTATAAAATTGTGTGCCCCCCCCCCCCCACCCAATGCAACCATCACTTGGATTTCAATGGCAAGCAAGCGGTTTCATGTTACCGTTAATAACATCTCACATTCACTTGACGAACTACAATTTAGTCTTGTACATGGGTGAGGACAAAAACTGTTGAGTGTTGTAGATTGTTCTGGTTGATACATTTTGTCTCGGCATTTCCCAAACTGAGGTCCACAGAACTACGATAACACATTTCCGCTTATTTCATTGCAAACTGAAGCAAATTCCTTCCTGATAAGCTAATAGTCCCTCACCTGGTCAATAAATTGACAGCCTTTTATGGATTCGTATTCAGAAAAGTCCTAAACTGAACCAAATTAATCCAGTCCACACGTTCGTAACATATTTCTTCAAGATCTATTTTAATGTTATTCTCCCATCTACTACCACGTTTCAAAAACAGCCTATTCCCTTAAGGGTTTCCGCCTAAAATTTTCTATTAAATATTTCCCCCCCATACGTGTTACAGCGCGCTGTATGACGCACGGTTACTCTGCTAAAAACCAAGTCAGACTCGTATCTTGTACTTAAGCTGTATCGGTCACCGGATATCGACATAGTCTGGCGCCTGGTAGAAGAATAACTTCGATCTTGTAAGAAGCAAATGGGGAAAACCCGAAGTATTTGTCCGACCTGCTGAATCATCATTACTGTACCAGTAGTAGCAAGCAGCATAAGCTATTTCACAGTGTTAAATTTGTAACACTTTTTTTGTGTATATCTGTATCGGAAAAAGGGAAACGAAAATCTAACAATTCTGCGACAGAAGTATCAGACAAATATCGTCGATAAAGGGCGGTAAAAATAGTAATCTCATATTTTGGGTTTTCAAGCACCATTAACACAAATGACTCTAATTCTACACCAAAAGTCAAGCTAATTTAATTCTGGTTCATGACGGTCATACAACCTACTTTAAATAAAGTTCAAATTAAAATTTATCGAAGTAGCTTGCTCAGAAAGGACCCATTTTGCAGAACATACCGACGTCATTAATATCTATAACTCTTGTTTGAAACACTTTTCGATGTCCTGGACGTTGAACTAAATAAAAGAAAATAGTTTCCTCTTCCTACTAAGACTGGCTAGGTTTGAATACCCAACGTTAACGGACTATTAGCGTCCATTTGTTTCTATCTGTTGCTATCGAAAATACATACGTACATATTTAAACATTAATTTATTCTGCAACTTAAGTAAATTATGCTGAAAAGATAACACAAGTTCATACACATACAAGGTCACTGATCGATGCTTTCTAATGTTTTGTTATGCAGTCCCGCACAACAATTATATACTCTACACTTGAAAACATCGACCTCATTCCATACGGTCATTTCTGAGCATGACTGTACTCCAATACAATGCTATTATGAAGCCTGCAGAAACTGGCTCTTCGTCGGTTCATGCACAAATACACTACCGTAGCGCTGTATTTCCATACCAAACGCTTGGAAGAAGACTAGCACAAGAGACTTTTAACAGGTTGTGCAAAAATGTGTTAACAGAAAATTAGAAGGCACTGAACATTCGCCTCATATAAACCATCTTTTATCCCGCACGGAAAAAAACTTAACCCCAACATTCAAACGGGTATTGCTGGCATTCCATAGCACATTTAACTGTTTCGTCGTATGAACAGTAATGACAGAAGGCAATCGGAAGGCAACCAAACGCGGTAGTTGAATCAAGAGTTCAGCCTATTTCAGATATCATTTACAAAGTTTATAATTATAGTCACTTTCCCACTATAAGACTTGCATCAGCAGCAATCGAGGGTCAACTCAATAGGGTGCGTAAAAGTGCAAGGAACGTATATAAAGAATACTGCAATTTCAAGTAAAGCCCTAAAATAAGAAATCTTGATACGTCATCATACTGCAAAACCATGCTAATGTTAAATTCTAGCAGTCACCCCCACTAATCAGTCCCCATATACGTACTAAACAAGCCCGGGGCATAGCCCTCTCCAGTCCAACGCGTTGACGGATTGATACTGTTATGTCCTGAGAAGGGGAACGAACAAGTAGCCCACAGGAACCAACATCGCTATCCCTCGCCATGTTTTAATGATGTGCACAGGGGCACCTTATCAATTCGTAATCATCTATCATTCTTGATGCTACTGATAATGGGGAAGTTATGTTAACTGCAGTGCGTTTTAGACGGCAACAGACGGGAGACAAATTGACAGGGATCAGACAGGAGGGATGGCGCGATAATAGTGTTTAAACGCGTTCATGCTCGTGTATGTGTGTGTACTCGGTAGAGCCGAACTATCGACCGAGGTAACGGAAAGAAGGCCGGACGAGAACGAGGGTTACGCGCGGGAAGTAGGGAAAAAGAGTTGAACATCAGGTAGGCGGTGCTTGCACGCCAACGTTCAACTCAGGGCATATGTAAAACAATACTTTCTCATGTAATCCTGCTACTGTTTCAACATTTCAATCAATACACTGAATAGTAACACATTTCACGATTTTCTGTATTTCCGTCTCCGACCTAACACAAAAATATTACAAATATACCAACAATACCGTTATTTTTATCTAAAGATTTTTAAAATAAAATAGTGTAGTTGCGTCATATTGTGATTTATTAAATTAAAATTAAATTATTTGGGAATTCCGTCAAATCACAATGTATTTAAAATAAGATAATTAAAATGTAAAATGTAAAGTTCCTTTAATGATAGAATCTATAACATTATGATTAGTACAATAAATCCCACAATATATTCAATTGTGAAAGAAAGGAAAATGTCTTCCTAACCACTTCTCCGGAGACTTGAGATTAACTTTTTCCGAAACACGTTTCACTCGATGACAGAAGGAGAGCCAGCTTTCGAAACGCAGTGTTTTTGACAAGAATTTTAAATTAACTGACAAAGGAAAACGTTCAATGATATTCATCAGTATATGTTACTTGTTTTACATGGGGTAAAGCTTGTCTCTCACATTAAGGGAAGCACACATATTAAGGTTGTGTGAAAACACGGGGGCTAAGAAGAATATTTGGACCTACAAGGGAAGAAGACACAACGAAGGATGCAGAAAATTGTAGCTTTATGAGAAGCTTCATAAATTGCACTGTTACCAAAATGTTTTAGCGTGATCAAATCAAGTAGGATGAGATGTTCGGGTCATGTAACAGCACTGAGAGACAATAAATGCAAACATAATTTTAGTAGCAAGACTGGAAGGTAAATTGCTACATTGAAGTCCATAAAAGAATTGTTCAGGGCAGCACAAATAAGGCCTGCTTTCCTATTGTAGATATTTCTAATCATACAAATCTTAGGTTGTTAAAGCCATATCTGGGAAATTTAAATTTATAACCGAATAACACATTGTAATTTAGCGTGTTGGACTAATGCACGGGTGGATTCCTAGTCAAGTTACAATTTATTATCGCTTGTACTCGTAAATGTGTTAGACAGTGTCATTATTGTTAACAAAAATATTTCTTGTGAAAAAAAACTTACAAAGTTTATATCTATGTTAATTTGTTGGATACAACCTCAAACGCTGGCACTGTCGCTATGTCCGTAACTGGCTTAGAAACAACATTTCACCCAGCGTTTGTATTGTAAGAACGTTTACGGTCTATCTCAAACTCCAAAGTTCATAGCTTGTCACTGTGATCAAACGGAAATAGAAAAAAAATGTTTTGCAGGGCCGTGATGACGCTATTTTACATTCTACAAAACATTACTTTAACAAAAACTGGATAGTTTTCAATTACTTATTACCAAGCACAACGTCAGGAGTCTATATTGCTAGCGTCACTCACAACTCTTGCAAGTTTGCTCGTCCGCCTTACTCTTATTGCAAAATGCAGAAAATTAAAAGAATCTCACAAAGTTACTTTCATTCCTTACGAAAGAAAAATACTCTAAAAAACGTACTTCGACTCCAAACACCCAAAACTTCAACGGCACATATTCCATGGTCATGATGGATCGAATGAAAAGTTCGATTGAAATCGACAGCCGTTCGCACGAACGGAATATTCGGACATGTACGTGCGAAGGTCATTCGGTGGAAAATACGAAAACTTCGCCCATGTACGCATGAGTGTCAGAGGGTACCCTTTCTGCTTCACCTCAGACGTAATACTATACGAGACATAAGGAAGATGCATCTTAGAGTCTACCTTGGCTCTTGGTGGTGTAGAGATGAAGATGACAACGTACTGTTACAGAACTTCACACTCTGCACACAGCCGAGGTCAGTTCAACGTTCGCCGGCTATGGCCTCGTGAAATATACCGATGCCCTTCGCACAGGTGTCGGGGGAGCCCCGAAGTCGTTCTGCATATGACGGCGCAGATATAAATCCGTACACATCTGATTATTTTACTGACTGCGCCATAACAGCTGTCCCATCTCTTATTCAGTGGGTACAGTGACCTCTTTCCCGGGAGTATAATGAGGACCGCAACAGCCCCTCAAAGCCTCCATCATATGATTTTCAATTGTAAGGCGGAAGCAAATTAGCCTGAAGGTATTACATAAATGCACAATATTGTTAAAACATCAAATGTAGCAGAAATAGCAGATTTAAATGGGCAGCTTCCTAAATACCATGACTATTTCTATACATGACTAACTAAATAGTAGAATCTCAAGCACGTCATGGCGAAGTGCGCAACCGAGCTGTTAATGGGTACTTATTTATTCACGGCTTATTTAACTACGCTGTCAGCAGCTCAGATAATAGTGTCAAACGATAGGGAAAATAAAGAATTGGGAAGTATATGGAAAGACGCTGTTTTGGTATATTTTTAAGGTATTGTCCGGGCATAAGCCTTGATTAACTGAGAAACACGATGACAATTTTCAGTGAGGACTGGGCCTACATTTTAACCCGGGGCCTTCAGAATAAGTTGTATAAGTGATAACCACTCGACCACGACGTCTGACGGAAAAGAATGTTGTGCAGACAGCATAAATCAAACATTTGTAAAGAATAAAATTGTTAATGGTTAGAAACGAATTCTGCAGAGCCTGTTTTATAATACGACTACTATTAGTACACCACTACCAACTGTCAGTCAACAAATTCCCCGCCTTTTATGAAACATAAAGGTTCATTACAACCCATCACCTGTAATCTATCCTGAGCCAAACGAATCTTATACTCAACCTCCCACCCTGCTTCCCCCTTAAAAATAATTTTAATATTATCCTGCGATTTACGACTGATCTTCCGAATGGTAAATGACTTCAGGATTTCCCACTAAAATTGCGTAAGCACTTCTAACCCACTATACGTGCTACAAGTCCCGCCCATCCCATATTCCTTCATTTGGACAACCTAATATTATTTGGCGAAAATGATAAATTGTGGACACACTGTGCAATATTTTTCAGCTATAAATTACAAAGTCGTCCTAGTTGCCCATCGCCCAAATAAAGTGGACGATCCCTGCTGTGGGTCATCTCACGGATTTGTCTCCTCTGCATTAAACACGGAAAAATTTGATTATTCTAATACGACGTCAAATTTAATAAGACGTAACAAACAATGTAACCAATTTAGCAAAACTGTATGTAATGTTAATTTTAGTTTGTTTTGAACCTGAATGTACCTTACCGATCGGCTAAGCACCGACTTCCAGCCAGCACGTAACCATGGCAACTAGATGTAATTATTAGAAAAACCTTGGGTTTGCTACGGGTTGGGTTGGGTTGGATTGGGTGCTCTCGTCGCTTCCCAGCTTGGCTATGCACTCCCTTCGACCCGACCTCATAGCAGCAGACTATACCCGCGGGCTGTACCAGTGAGTGTTAGGACAGCCGAGCGCATCGAATCAGCCTCATAACTCTTAAACCACTAGAATTTAACACGAATGTATTCGTTACAGAAATGAATCCAACATCTTCAATTCAACGACACCGAACAGTGACAGCGAATTAGATTCATGTATGGACGTGGCCATTAAATTAAGGGAACGCTTACTATCAATCAGTCTAAAATCTCTTATCTTCCCGTCTCATATAAAAGAACTAGGGGTTAAGATATACAAAAGTGTAACTTTGCCAGTTGTGTTATATGGGTGCGAAACTCGGTCTCTCACTTTGAAGGCGGAACATAGATTAAGGGTTTTTGGAAAGTGTTCGAGAAGATATCTGGACCTAAAAGGGAGGAACACGGAACACGGAGAAAATTGAATTCTGATGAACTTCACTTCCTGTACTCCTCACCTTACATTGTTAAGGTAATCAAATCGAGTATGAGGTGGGCTGGACATGCAGCACGCACTGGAGTGTTTACAGGATATTGGTTGGGAGGCCTGAAGGGAGGAGACCGCTGGGAAGACCTAGGCGTAGGTACGATAACATTAAGATGGACCTTAGGGAGAGAGGAATCGATTAAGCGAACTGGATGCAGCTGGCTCAGGATAGAGTTCGGTGTCGGGCTTTTGTGAACACGGTGAAGAACCTTCGAGTTCCAGTGGGATAATCTTTGACAAGACGAGTAACAATCGACTTTCCAAATAATTTGCTGTACTAGAGAATGAGTGAGAGTGAGTGAGCGACGTATCTAGTTCGAATCTAGTCTGAGCTAAGAGGTTCATTATAGTTTTCCCCCTTCTTTCAGGCGAATGACATGGAATTGCCTTGAATGCGGCCAGACCACTTCCTCCCACATTTTGTTCCATTCACTACACGTGCGCACCCTCTTAACCCGTAAGAAGGTAAACAACCTGTGGAGCTCATACTAACACCGTGGTACATGACGTTCCCTCAGTACTTAATAGCAGTGAAGTCGGTTTAAATATTCCCTGCTTTTAAGTAACCCAAAAATTCATCACCGTTCTCACAAAATATCGCCAGCAGACCCCTTCCAAGCCCGCCCACAAAGTAATTCTTCAATCAAGTTAAAAATACAAAGATTCAGTGAAATTTCAGGTTCTCACGGCGGCGCGTATAAAAATTGCTAACTTCTGCGTTGTTGCGCCGTGTAGTCAGATACAAGTTTACCGACATTGGTAATATACGGTAACGATTACAACTTAATGGAGCTCCACGCGTTCTTAACCTGACAGCTTTATGCTCCATCAGCTTAATCACAATAACCACTGAATACGGATAAGGTACTCCCAGAGCCGGTACACACGCGGTGGCGAAGAGAAAAATCTCTGCCCCTACCGGGAATCGAATCCCGGTCGCCCAGCCCGTGGCCTAGTCATTGCACTGACTAGTGAGATACACCTCTCCCCTCCAATTTGGAGTACGCATATTTTCAAATGCATTCTTTACGAGTTCACATCTCTCATTGGTCTTGACTTTCATTTATTGCTGACATAAATCCTGCAACAGGGCAATTAAAAGATTTCTTCTTTACATTATTAAATGTGTAGAACATCTTTGAAACAGGCTGTACTTCAATATTTCAATGACTTTCTCACTTTACCTTTCGGTTATTATATCCTATCACCTTTGAAACGATACGCCTAACGTAGATAAACATTATATATGCGTTGAATTATATTAATTTCCACTGCCTTTTCAATAAACGTTACATTATTATCAAGATCAATTATTACTTAACGTAAATCCTAACAACACAACTAAACATTTCCTTTAACAGAAAGAAAATTAATGACGGCAACTGTCAATTGTTTTTTCCAAAAATGTGCTGTTAAAAACATTCACACATGAGAAATAATTATCTACTTGTATTCTGATAAATACAGTGTGTCCCAAAAAACGCGCACACATTATAATATGGAATGTTAACTTTGTTATCGATCTCGCTGTTGTGTTTACGAGGAAAATCTAGTGTGGTCTACACTTAACAGATGGCACTGCAATATCTTCACTGAGTTCAAAATTCTGACGCATGTACAGGTTTAATTTATTCAAATGAATTTAATTCACTTTTTGGAACACACTGTATTTATCATGCAGAACAATGCTGAAATTAAAAAAATTACGACTTCAATGAGATTTCTAAGCCATGTACAATCTTTTATTATTTCTGCAATGATCCACCAGTTTCTGAAAAAAACAAAGTTACATTTAAGACTCAAGAAAACAAAGAGTTAGTGAAATTTAAGGTTCTCAGGGCTTCTGAAAGTGTTGCGTCGTGTAGACTGGTAGAAGTTTGCCGACGATTCGGAGCTGCTTTCTGCCTCCATCATCGGTGTGATGCTAGCACCTCTGAAACGTCGGTAAACTTCCACAACACTACATGGTATAACGACCCAGAAGACAGCCAGTCATCTTCAAAGAGTTCTGTGAACCAAAAAAGTTCTTACAAAACGCCTACTAGGAGATATATTTATCCGTTAATGAATTTGTAGAAGACTCAAAAGTAAAGGTTATTTGCCAATCACACATTAAACAGAACATGAAACACCAAGTTTTGTCAACAGTAGGCCTACTGCTCTTGAAATAAATGCAGTTATGGCATGCAACACGATTTTCTAAAGTAATTTTAAGTAAAATGCATTCTGTGATCAGCAACTGCCTCCCAACCTGTTGCAGTTTCACTGAACAGAAATGTCGATCCTCTGTTGTTTCTGAGGTCAGCAGTCGAGGAAACAAGGCAACGTACATCACTGCAGTTCGCTATCCGTTACTCGCTGTAGCGAGATGGGCTACTAGTATATATAATTTGATTCGGTTGAGGTAAGCTTCGTACTTCTGAAGGCTTTGCAAAGAAAACCGGACCGCAGAAGTTATGGACACGGAACGCGGTGTCTGTTAACCAACTCGACCGTAGAAGTCTTCATAAAGTCAATTAAAAATATGGCTGATATGAAAAATACGAATCTTCCACTACACGCGCCCAGTTGGGTTTCCATTGCCTTTTAACGTGACTTTTCCACTGATAACAATGTACCATGGAACAACCTCTGATCCTATTTCTGTGATGAGGGACAGTGTGTTAACCCTATTAGCCCGGCTAACATTGAAAAACCAAAAACTGAAGTCTTACTTGTGGTTCAGTGGTACTACATTCACTGCAACATAGTAGGGTAAATCAGATAAAATACATCGTTAGCCAGCTCTAGCCACTCGAGGACAGGCGTCGTCGTTAGCCAACTCGTTCATGCTTACGTTCCGTTTTCGCAAGCGCAATTAGAAAATACGCGATTTCGTGCAGGCTGCGATGTATATTCTCAATTACCCCCGTTTCGGGACTTGGCTAAGATATCTGTAAAAGCCACGATCAGCACTGCCGTTATGGAAGAATGAAATTTCAACACAATGCATACAAAGCATGTAGAAGTGAGGAAAAATAACTTCATATTCCAGTGTTCATTAGTTATCGCTATCAAACCAAAAGCAAAAGAGAGACTTCAGCGATCATCCTCTACGTTCCCGAAAAACAACCGCTTCAGCTTCATTCGACAGGCAAAGATATTTCTTCAATACTGTGTGCCCGTGTTGGTGTTATTACTTCATCGGAAGCTTTGAGCTTCCACTGTAACACGCGCCGAATTTTCTGGTAATGCGTTTGTAAAGAAAATAATATCACACAGCTTCCCCAAGTGTGCCCTACCGCCCAAGGCGGCCACCCGTTTTGCCCACCCACGGTACGGGATGTGAGGATAATGGAGGTAAAGCTCCATGATGAAGGTGCTTCTCCCCCCCCCCCCCCCCGATACAGATTGGACAGGAGGCTCGGTGGGCCGCAGAGCCGATCTGAAAGTGGTGACAAAGAAAAAATTCCTGCCTTGGTGTGAATCGAATTCCAGTGAACCAGACCAAAGCCAATCACACACTCAGTTATCCCATACTAACTGTAGGAAATTAATACGTATAAGACCTTCGTGGCTTTCTGCGTCACATTTCGCGAACGTCGGTAAAGTCACTTAAATGGTTCAAAAGTTCAAAGGGCAACACGGACGAAAGAAATGGATAATTAAACTCTGAGGTTGCAGATAGAGTCCAGATTGAAAAACAGCCTATAACCAAAGTACGGTGCTACTGTAGAGACGTAAGATGTTTGAGTAATATCATGATGACGGTGACCAGACAAATGCGCACAGAAGGAAGCTCACTGTCATAAATGCTCACACGAAAAAATGCTCACATGGACGAATGGCCATATTCACAATACTATAAGTAATCAGAAGCGTTAACTGGTTACCGTAGTAAACCGACGTTTCGGGATCAAATTCAATAAAATCTTCTCGGGCAATCACCCACGTTATTTTTTTACCGTAGTACACCGACGTTTCGGGAACATATTCCGTAGTAAACCGACGTTTCGGGATAAAGTTCAATAAAATCTTCACCCACTTCGAATTCTAACGGAGACGATGTTTTGTGGTTCTCGTCAACTCTCGTGGACATGCCGTGACAGTACCTTAAAAATGGTCCAAAACCAGTTTTCCCCACATTCCTCGCAAATCATTCAGAATCACCGTGTCTGGCATATAAAACCCCAGCAGTTGATGCAGTATTAAAACATAAAAATAACAGGAACATAGTTACGAACAGAAGCATAACTTGGAAACCGTTGTATTCCAAAATATTCTATGTTCCACTTTGTCGTACACATTTAAATTATCTTCTCTCGAGAGAATTTCTACGCAAATCTTTGGCACCTGCAACGACATGCAATTTCTCAGGCTCTCCTGTAAGATGGGTCACGTACACTGAAGGCGTTTGGACTGGCTTGCGATTTTTTTAATTATACATACCTCAACATCATTAGTGCCCAAACACTGGTCCGTAACCACCTTGGGAGAATGCAAAACTCAGCAAAATAACTGAGGCAATTCACAATAACACGTATATGTTGGTTATATTCTCTTTATTTTTACTATTGGTCGTGGTCTATTTTAAGATACAATCACAGCGATTGTCTAGAAGAGCTAATGAAACCCATTATAAAACTGAGGTTAGTCAGTCTACAAGCCGAGTTTCGAAACTGCTACCTCTCGAATACAAAGCAGGAGTCCTAACCACTCGACCGCGACGTTTTCTCGGATTCCTGTCAAGAACAGAAAAGGGCAGGTACGTGCGAAATTATCAGGAAAGAATACAATTTAAAACGGGTGGATAGAGAATCCCTTATTCTCATTTGTCAAGTTGTTCATGGGGTAATAGTTTAAGAATCATTCAGCGTTTAGCGACGTCATGTTTTACAGTACACAGTATGGAATGATGAGCTACTTGCATAAAACCTTAGCTACAGCAATACTGTTAAACGGATCGGAACAGTCGCAAATTTCGAATGCTCGCATTCTTACATGTAATTGCTTTTATCTAGAACACAAATAAAAATATCTCATGCTGAAGAAATCCGTCAAGCCTACACAAATAGTTTCCAGAAGTGACTATCAAATCAAATCAAATTCAGGGAGCACCACAAAATAATAATGGAGTTAAATTAATAATTTAGCAATACGAAACAGTATCCTTGAAAAGCTTACAGTCGCTCAGCTTGTCAAAAACTATTTGCCTAACGGAAACACATATTATCAATACTGTGCTAATAAGAACTCATCATAGGATCATATCAATTCAATTCTTTATTATCGTAAACCAAATTAATCCAGTCCACATATACACATCCTATTTAAGATTCATCCTCACTTAATGGTACCTGGACCTTGTCATGGTGGTGGGGCTTGAGTACCCCAGTGATCCCAAGAGCTATGCTGGCGGTAGCATAGCTACTGGTCCGGTCTCCCTAGCCAGATTGGTCGAGGGGGAGAGGTCAGACTAAGACAGGTACCCTGGTCCTCCAGGTTGGGGGTTGGTCGCAAGGCTAACAACCTTGTACCGTAAAAAGGAAGATATTTCGAAACCTCAATCAAAGCCTCGGGCAGACGGACCTAACAGAGGACTGAATGGATGAGGAGAATTGAGGAGGTCATGGACCAAATACGGATCAGAGAGCCATAGAAGAATAATTTAAGATTCATTTTAATATTACTCTCCCTTCTGCCCATACATCTCCCAGGTTTGCATCAACTGCACACATCATTTACCTTCAAATGGCATCATAGGGTTACTATCAGCGGTATGCTACAGCGGCCTAGTATGTTCAAAAAATATCAGGATCAAAATATCAATAAACATGCAACCACACATTGACACATCTTGCCCACACCTATTTCCAAATTCCAGGAGAAAAACGAAAATATAGCTTGCTGGTGCAACTCCCTTAAAAAAATGGAAGCAAGCCACTTGTTATTATACATGAAATGGGGCAGAGGAAATTAAAGAAGTGGTCAAGACCTGCTGCAAAACCACTATTCAGTTTTACCTGGAATGGTTGTAAACAACCATAAATATGCCAAAGATACCAAAATCCAAACCAGATACTAAGAATGAGTACATGTCAAAACTAGGCCAATACATTCCGTAGTATAAGAAGTAGTTAATCAGAAATTATTAAGCTTTGGTAGACTTCTTTTAAGCGTAGGTGATATTTCATCATGCGAAAATGCCACTAAAATTACGATTATGATAATATAAAGTGAAAAGACATGAACTTAAATTTGATTAATTAAAGTCATGCCAAAATACTTGTCACATGTGTACCGACTGACCCACGATGCAGAGTTCTGTTATTGAGGTGTTCCCACATGTGATGACACTAATTTACAATTTTCTCCACTAGAAGGATATGACAATTTTTTTAACAATGCTGGACCTCGTTTGGACACATTTCTTAGTATTCCTCAACAGAAAGCCTCCGTTACATTTTCATCTCAGTCTATTGCATTTCTATTGGGCATTATTTTCTAATGGGAAAGCATCAGAACATGGTCTAGAAGCAAAAGCTTGATGTTTGTGTACAATCAGCTTAAGGTGGCAAGAATCAAGTTAATTAAGATTTCTCACACCATGTGGTCCTTTAAATCCAAAGTCATTTCCAACAGCAAAACTGGTTCTTCTCATAATTACGATATATATCCAATTACAGAAAATGAGAAATATCTGCAGGCAAATAAAAATATACAAATGAGTAAAGGACTTTAATAATGACAAATCATTAATAAAGAAAGAAAAAATAAAAATTGGCCAGATTAGGACGATCAATACAAAGACAATTTTCAAATCGGAGGAAAAAGTTTGAGCATGCGTTACATAAAACATAGTCAACAACATGAACAGCGTGCTACTGTTGCAAATGTTGAATGCCAAATTTATATAAAAACTAGTAACTACAAATTGCCACTGTAAGCCTTGAAAAACTACGGGAGTCTTTTAAGTTAGGCCCTTGATTTATTACTGTACGACTCTATTCGATGCACTGAACATTAAGCACCACTCAAACTCAGGAACTTGTAAAATACAGTCGTCTTTCATATCAAGTTAACCTATTGTATGGAAATTCTGTGAACTAAACCTATTTTTGTTGAAGGTCTGACAAACAACATAATGACTGAGAATGCATACATAAAATGCACTTTACTGCCTACCTCTCTGGTAAGAGGCGCATAAAGTCCAACATCTCGAATATCAAAACCCACATTTCAATCCTACCAAGTCAAATGTCTCCAGTTACATCGTCGTTCTTTCCTTAAGATAAATGTTAATCCTACCACATTCTCAGAATTCCAAATAAATTCTTTCCAACAAGCTGTCCCCCAAAAGTTCTGTATTTCTCATTTCACACATCCTAGTAACATGTCTTGACTACCCTAGTAATATTACAGGGGTGCTGTATAAATTACAACCTCCTCCATATGAACTGTTGTTCACTACTCACTAACACTTTTTTAGATTTTACTCCTCAAACCTAAACTAATTCATCCATAAAACTAAATCACAGATAAATCTCTGCACTTATTCCTGTGAATTTTATCATTTAAAACAGTTTTACTGCTTCTCCTCAGCCACACCAACCAAATGTCACAACTGAATCCAAAACCAGATATAAAACCATTATCTCCCTAATTTACATGATTTGGTGAAAAAATACATCTGTCAGTGCTTGGTTACACACCACACGATAGCTAAATATTACTGGAAAAACTTGCACAGCCTCTCTTCTTCAGTCACTTAACAGTAAATTGTAATATGTTTCACCCATCTTTCCTAATCACTTCCAAGAAAAAAACTAGTCTGATAATTCTTCTGCCAACTGTTCTCTCAGTGTCTCAAACAAAACATGTTTGTCTGAATGTGTGCCTTATTCTACTACAGACGACTAAATAAGTGCAACAACCAAACTTCGTGTTTAAACGATCGGAATTCAGAATGTCCTTGGTTAAAATCTTGGACCATAGACCAATGAACTCCACCATGGCGCAACATGATTTTCCTCAATACCCTTACGCAAATGCCAAGAGAGTACTTTAAACTGGGTGACAACCACATCCTTCCAGTTTCTAATTCCTTTATAATGTAATCATTTAACATTATATAGTTTGAGCTACTAACAGTATTGATAAACACACATTAAATAAATAAGTACACAAAATGTGTGTAACCACCGCAAATAAAACAACCAACTGACCTAATAAAACACATGAATTCTTCATTCCAATCTTATAACAAATTGGTTATGCTAATGAATGACTCACCACGTCGCTGTTTGCGGAAAGTGTACTTTGCAGTCAAGCAGTAAAACCATATCCCTGTATAACCCACATTTTGCAACAAGCTCAATCCAAACTTATTAAAAATATTAAATACACACATGCCAAGCTCACGCACTACCTTCTTGCCACTACAGACAAACGTTCTTAATCTTCATTATATTGCATGCCTTTTCTTTTTTGTTCGCTAAAAACACCAAGACTTTCCAACATCAATCATCTTCAAAATTTGAAATATCTTTTTCCCTCAGATGTTCCTTTGAAAAAACTACATAAATCAATCAATTTTGAGTATTTAAAACCATCAGTAACAATAATATACACATTCAATTTCTTCAACAATTTGAAATAATTTACATAAACTGATTTTGTACAAAAAGTCTCTGACTTAAAAGAAAGAAGTGCAATGGTGTATCGCCTGCTAGAATCCTACAAAGAAACAGTGTTCTGTATGCAAAACTGCTTTGTGTCTGCTGTTTTGTTTCAGTCTTGTAAGAATACATTCATATTTAAAAATTTGTTGTTTTTTGTTTCTTTCTTGTAATGAAATACAGATTTGTAAATGCAAGATATTAACATTTAGGACAATTTGAAGTGTAAACCTGCAAAAAGACATATTTTCAAAATATGTTTATACCAAACAGGTGTATAACTTATTGTAAATAAACAGTGATTATCATTCAGACGATCAAATGTTGGAACATTCGTGACGTCCTCGGTTTCATTCTCCTTAATATTCATACCATGGCAAAAACTGTCAAATGCTCTGACCTTTATAGTACAGAATGACAGGATTTAAATCCCAGAACCATCAGGCTGCCAGCCAGATCCAAATTCTCGGGAGTTTAATGGTCAGCTGGACCATGCATAAGCCATGCCACGTGTCTGATGTAATGTAGATGGTGTTCAAATAATCTATTTCCTTTCTTATGTTGTGTAAATATTCTACCAAAAGTAAAGTTTTCAAAGATAAAATAAAGGAGAATTTCGAAAATATCAACATAAATTCCTCTGAGATCAGAGCTAAATATATTACAAATGTGTCCTATATCTGGTTTTCCTTGTAATGTATTATGTGATGGTTCATAAAAGTAACTTGTCACTGGGATTCTTTTAGATGGAGTTTTAAAAAACACTGTTGCTGACATTATTCCTGCCTTTTATGAAATTTGAAGGTTAATTTCTGTTTTCACAGAACACCACCACTGGACCATATCCTATTAAATTTAGCAATTCATCTCACCACTCATTTTCAAAAATAATGCCTTACAGCAAACTGAACAATTAAACAATAAACAAATCCATAAATTGAAAGGTTTAAAGGTCTCAGAGCTGAGCTATTTAAAATATTTTAACAACTGAATTTGTTCATTATCAAACGATCTGCAAGAGCATTATTTTTCTAAATATGATTCTACGAATATAACGTATACGGACCATATAACAGTGATGCACAAAGATGAACCCAACATACAAAAATTTTACAGAATATCTTACACGAATGTAATTCAGGGATTATACGTAGAATACACATAAGCAAGAATAAAGATTGTAATAACACTTACCCTTGGTCTATCCTGTCCACTGGAGTGGGTCCTGGTATCTGACCAGGCATCATGCCATGAGCAGGAATCGGTCCCGGAATGGGATGACTTGGTCCATGACCATAAGGAGAACCCGGAGGAATGCCAAACTGAGGGCCACCAAATGGTTGTCCAGGAGATGCAAAATGAGGATTACCACCTCCCGGAGGTACAAAAGGAGGCCCTGAAGAGCCAGGACGACCAACAAACTGAGGTCCGCCAGATGATGGAGAACCAAAAGGCCCTGGCCCTGGTCCATTGTATGGCGGCCCATTATTAGGAGGCGGAGGGAAGCCCGCATTTCCAACAGACTGAGGAGGGCCAGGTCCCGGCGTAGATGAGCCTGAGGGTGCGGGAGAGGCTGTATATTGAGGTGTTCCTGATCCTGGAGGAGGCCCAGAGTAAGGAGGTGCTCCAGCTGGAGAACCGGCCCCCGCCGGCGGGCCCTGGAAGGATGGCCCCTGGAAGCCCGCCGGCGGCCCAGAGAAATTTTGTCCTGAGTTGGGTGCAAAGTTTTGGGGCTCCGAGCCTTGTGGCGGACCCTTCCAGGTGGCAGCAGGGTCCTCCAGTGTGGCTGGCAGCGTGATTGGTGGCACACCACGACCTCTACAGCCTGCAGTCACAAATTAAACCCACATAAGCCAACAAAAACTTATATGAAAAATTATTTTATCTTGTACTCATCTTGAAATAATTTTATAAGATAGCAGTGATCTGCCTTGCCAAGAGAGGCTGGAATGAATCAAAGTTGTAAAATCCCTAAACTTGTGCACTGTGAGAAAGCATATTAATAAAAACTTAGATTAGTACAAAAATGCAACAGCATTCAGGTTCACCCTTAGCATATCTGCTGATTGTTCTAGATGGTAAACCTATTTACCTCACAAATTCTGATAATATTTTCCATAAACACATTCTATGTACATTTTAAATGAAAAATAACATTAACTGAAAATGTCCATTTCCAAAACATAGCCTTGTCAACAACAAAGGCCATCAGAGCACAAAACCACGCAGAATTTTAATTCTTGGGGTCAAAGTTCTAACCTTCAAACCCCATAGTATGTAGGTTTTCAAACAATGTCTTTCCATCATGTTTTAACATCTCACTTTTTAGTCTCAATTTATTGAACAAACTAGTGAACAAATCATCAATGTGATAGCAAATTCAAATTATAAAAACCTTTTTATTTTTACCATACTGGGAAAGATCACAACACCTTCATTAAAAAGTGTATCTTTCTAAAACTGCTATTTCCTAGCAGTTATTAACACAACAAAGCACAAAGGAATGTTGAACATAATATGGTCTCCCTAAATGATGAATTGTGTTAATTTGAAGTTCTAGTATTTCAAGAAAATAAATGTTATTATTGTATCAAGATTGTATAAAACGGACCATTTTAATTACATATACTATTTCCGATTCACAATTTGTAAAAGTTAGTCATGTTAAGCTACAAAAAAATAACTTTTACAAACAGTAATGATAGGTTATGTTAACCTATACAATTATATCTTTACAGTTGGCAATGCTATGTCTAGTACATCTTACACACAATAAGTGACTTAAATTAATGAACACGTTGGGCTACGGCCCTATAAATAATAAATATGAATTTACATTTCTTGTTTCGTTGACCGCCGCGTCCTTGTCTCATTCTGTCAGTGTCAGAATACGCGAAAATTGAATGTTTTTGTATTGTGCCTTACTAGACGCATAACTCGAAGTACACTCTAAGTTCTGGCCTATATCGACGCACAATTCAACACAATGTGACGTATAACTTAACACATATTGAAATAACTCATTCCATATAAACATTTCTGTCCTTTCACAGCATCTCTCCTTCATTCTGTAAAAATTCAGTCCTCCTGGTTAGATATTCCTCTTTTCTAAATAACTTCTCAAGAAACGCAGCAAGTAAACACCACCATGATCAAAGGAATACTATTCTTATATTCCCCAACACAAAAAACTCTATAAAGAAACTACTTATGTTGATATTATTAATTATTTTAAAATATTTCACAATATCTACACAGAAATAGAGAGTTTCTTTATATAAAAACATATTATTAATTGCTCTCTTGATTCAAGTCGCGTTTTTAAATCAACATAAAGTATGTATTAACACACCAAACAGAGTTCGTAAAACACCATATAAGCTTCATTATTCCCTCGAAAGAATCCGTTCTGTCCAGAAATGACCATAATCTCCATATGCATACACATAAATAGCAAAATTATAAGATTAATTATAAACGCGATAATTAAACGCCGCTAAAATGCATGGTAGTACTTCCGACATAATACACCATTTTTCTTTTCCGAACTCACATAAATAGATATTGAAATATTTAAATCATAAACCGAACGCCCACCTTTCTTGCCTCTTGCGAGGGCCGTTTGCGTGCGGGAGGTTCTGACAGACGTGTCAACTAATTTTCTTCTTAGGCCTTCTGCAAAAATTATCCTGCGAGAAGCCACGGAATGCTGCCATTTTTACAGCACGACGCGACCGGCTGAGGGAGGCAGCGGTGGGCATGTTGTCCTGCCACACATCCTTGGTGATAGGTAGCCACTCTGTAGATGACGACGACCACCGTCAACCTGTTTTAACTTATTTTTCCTACTTTTGAGTCGAAACTTTTCTTTTTTCTTGTTTTTTCGATACTTTCATACGCCGAATTTTTTCGTTCGCAAGTCTTCCATCGTGAACTCACAGTCAACGGCGGTTGACAGTGTCACCCTAAAAATCAATAAAGTTCTCCCCCCAAGCCCTTCCCGCCTCCCCCTATTCCGCAACACTACACGACTATCATTACTAGGCACAATGTAATTGAACAGCGACGCTTCCCTAAATCTGGGCGGTGGCCCCTAAGCGAGCACCGCCTCTTTTTTTCGGAGCACTTTCTGGAGTTGAAGAGACACACAATTGCCACGTTCTAATGTAGATCAGTCTACCCTGGCGTGACTTTGCTCACTTTTGGAACGCCTGCACAAAAAGAAAATGTTCAAACTAAGGAATGATGCGCTGCCAGCTGTCAATAGGAACAATGAGAGACGCCGATTAACGTAATAAATAAAAATATCAGCTATGAATTTTTGAGCGCAATGACGCAGAATTTGAATGAAGTCTGTCTGCCTGTATATAAAGTGATTAATTGCAATTATATAGGTATTATCATTGGGGTCATCAGATTGGGTCCTTCTTCGAAAGCGAGATGGTTATCACCTGGCGTCAGGCCTGAGAGAAAGGTCTTGTTCCAAGTTCCATCGAAAGTCGCTGTCCAGTTCAAGGGCACTACAAAGGGCCAGTCAGCTATTTTAATTATTTGACCTTGTCACTTGACTCGAAGCGATACCCAGACACTTGCAGTCCACCTCTGCTGTCATTGTACTTGTGTTGTTGAAGAGTACGGGATACTCATATTTGAGTGTAAATGAATTAATTTCACGAGTAATGGAGATTTCTGTTTCATGTATAGGAACAACGTATTTCCACCGAAGTATCACGAAACTCAATCTATTACTGTTTTCTTTCAATTCACATTATTTCTGTACTTGCATACTATAGTTTCGTGTGATTTAGCAACGTAGAAGGCATATAAGTTTTGAGAACTAAGTCTGCTATGCACCAAGACCGCTCACCCCATTTCCCTCAAAGCCCCCTTTTTGAGGTCCTACTACATATGCGTATGCATTATTTCAGGCATAAACTTTAGTTTCGCGTTCTTGTTACTGGTAAGTTACCGACACTTCAAACTGCAAGAAACTTCATTGAGAATATGTAGTGAAGTACGCGGCTTTTCTCCTTTCGTTTGGCATTGGAATCTTAATTTCCATGTTCCTGGAGGTGCAGTAGTCAGACAGTCTGGCCCGCGGGGGAGTTGTAAATACCGTAGTCTCTCCCAGGTTGTCACCTCACCGGTCGCGTGTGCAAGGTTGCCAAATATTCCAGGCAGCAGCCGGAGGTAGTGGCGTCGATGATCGTCACGGCTTGGCTTGATTCAACTCGGGACGGTTCGGTTGAAAGTACTTCATACGGAAAAAAAGGATTCGGCCCTGCAATGAGCACATGCTGCCTACACAGATTTTTTTTTCCCTTTTCATTTAAATGTTTTTCACATTGGCGCCAAATCCCCAGAAATCGATGTGAACATCTCGATGCCTGTGACAAAATAATGACAAAATCCCTTGCAAAAAAGAAATCACACTACCAGAGAAGCTTCACTATATCACATAACACGATAATTTACTTTGCGATCGAAATAAATATAGTTTCCACACATAAGCGACCTGTTACACGAACAAATATGAATTTCCTGCAAGATGTGACGTGTCTCTGAATATTTACACAAGATGGCATCATTGACAAGTTACCATTGACACTTCTGCTTAGTTCCCCATACCCGAATTCTGTTTTACGTGAGATAAGTTTAACTTGACCACTAAAAAATAGGCATAAGTTGTATTATAAATATGACAACCTTCAAGTAAACATAACACTCTACTCTCAGGTTGATGAAATACTTTGCAATTGCTGAAAAGTAGTGATAGTTTTATTTACACATTTTGAGTGCGTGACTACTGGAAATGCAATATAAAGAATGTCGTGTTTTTTTAAGATCACACATTTTCTATCGTCACTGCGGAATACTACAACAATTAAATTAGTGAAATTTCTGCAGCGAGAAAGGGAACTCCAAAGGGATTTATTTTGTGTCTTTGCACTTGCCTATGTTTTCGTTATGGGACGCAGCAGCCGCTGGAAGGAAAATGACATCTCCTCAATAACATACTGTACGCAGAGAAGCCCTTCATTAGCTTTCCACGAGTGTACGGAGGCGGAGCTCTGACCAGGCTTCACAATTTTTTGATGTACAGTAGCAAGCCGGAAGTGGTCGTAATTGTACGTCTGATGAGAACTCAAAGAAAATACGCCATGCATCCCGAAAAATCCTTAATCCACCCGTCGAAGACACATAGGGAGCAATAGATGCCACGTACTATATTGCACAGAGTTCTGCACAAACGGCAATTCTGTATCTGTTAAAAATGCATATTGTCCGTGAACTTTGGCCCAATGTTTACCTTCTGAAGCCGAAGCTAATCTAAATGATGTTTATTCATTTAGTCCGTACCTCAAAGAAAACACGTTGCGTCTCCATTAAAAAGATCGGTTGACTAATGTTGTTCAGAGAAATAATCACTATTTATTTTGAGAATCATACCAAATCATATCATATCCATATTGACTGGCCAAATACATAATTATTGATTGTTAAAACAGATGGTGCATGTAGTTTCCAGTGGGGTTTAACGGCTAAACCATACCGACTGATCTTCGCGACCAACACGATACGTCGCATCGACATGAATCTTGATTCACTTATCATTTTGTTTTCGGATAAGGCCACTTATCACCTGTCAGGGAAGGTCAATCAGTACAACATACGGATACGGGGCGCTGATAATTCTGGTAGCTACCGCAAAATGATCCGGGATAGCCCTAAAATGAACGTTCAGTACAGGCTAATGGAACCCCACACTAGTCCTTCAAGGACACTCTCCTAGATCGTTTGATTGGGCATTAGCTGGGCATCGTTCCTCTGAATTTCTTTTAATGGGAATACGTCAAGGACAGAACATTTGCCAATTGTACCCGCGACCTTCGGAACTTAAGAGGCGGCGATATTGCCACTATCATTTCACACGTTTAGAAGAGCATGGTAACTAATCGAGTACAGACCAATATTAGTCATGCCGCAAACGGGAGCATGGCGAAGCTTATTGCATTGTTGTAACCGTGTTTATTATTGTTAGTTGTAATCATTTCTTACTTTATTTTCTGAATGCCGCAAATTGCATTGTTTAAGTGCTGTAGTTTTCCTGCCATCGGAAATGTTAAAACGGGACATCCTGTGCTAAAAGAAGGCTGAATCTAACTGCTAGCAACCAGAAGTCACTTGACAGAGTTCAGCATACTTCGACCTTCACGCTATAACAAATGTCGTTATAAAGATGTTCTCACTCGAAGTTGTCCGATCTGTTCTGTAACTAATATTGCGCGCGCACTACTGACAAGCAGAATTTTCGGGTCTACGTTTCACTATGTCGCTATTTACATATTAAGTAAAAGACTTATGTTGCCATTAAAGAATGCAACCCGTTATTTTATAAAATATGTATTTAGATATTTCTTGTAGTCTGTTAACTGAACGTTGTAGTTTAAGTGTGTAATCAGACATGCTCATACCCTTGAACTACGTGATCTGTAGAATAATTAGTGGAGAGCAGCTAATATACAGAAGTTGAAGTTTCTACATTTTATCTGTGTGAAAGTACGTTGCGTAACCTAGTTTAGGCTAGGTTAGATTAGTAATATCTATTCAAAACCCCACTATTTAAACTAAACGTTACCCTAAGAGCGACCGATGTGTGAAACTGATTACTTTCGACGTTTACACTTTACGTCCGGAGCTTTACCTCCGCTTCTTTGTACATCTTCATGGTACGGTGCTTAAGCACGAGAACAGAACTTAACATCCCTTTCTCTATATTATATACTGGTATGCGTGTGCGTCAGTATAATAAGAATCAACGACGGCGAGACGAAAGTAGAACAAAACTCCTGATCGGTACTTCACATAGATATATTAAATACATCTGGAGATTAGAACATGAGAAGTTCTCAGTATAATATGGATGTAATGAATTGACCTATAAAAAAATTATTCAACAATTTGACAAAGACTTCCCGCCTTATTGGGAACAAGCGCAGCAAAGTCTGGCACCTCACGTAGTTGGTCTGACCTTCTACAGCCTTCCATAAACTAACGAACGGATCCTAAAATACATCGAATAGTTCCAAACTTGTGGCCTGGTATTTGAAACCCAAATGCACTGCTAGATCCTAAACCAAACAAATTTCGACAATTCGGAGTTGAATTCTTGGTAACCTGTTCCTGGCGGTGTCCAACCATCGTAGCGTACACGGCAGGTGTAAAATAGAACGGCCAGAATTCGATCCTCGCCAGCGTTGGGATGTTCTTTTAATAATCTGGAATGGCTCAAGGGTCCAATCAGCCTCCCAGTAGCTCTCCCCCTGGAAGTATAGACGGACAGAGTGTGAAGCTAAGCTTTCAGCTCCATCTTGTTTGGGGTTATGAACGTGAAGATTGAACTACGTAGCATTTTTGCTTTGTACTCGTGAGGTCTCCGATTCTAGAATAAGACGGCAAACCAATTGTTTAGCCTTAGGAATTTGCGTGGTCTTCCTCAGCCCTCCAAGTAAATGCACCCCTTCCAACTTGTCAATTTTAAATTTCTCATTCGACGCAATTCAGTAAAAAGTTTATATATAATACACCAGAAATGATATTTTAAATCTTTTAATCTTTAAATTTTATTGTGATTGACGGTTATTTTAAATATTTATATATTTTAATACTATTCACAATATGACGCATCTACAATACCTTAAAAACTTTGAAGTTGACAAAACGTAATCAAACAAGTATCAAGGAATTTTGCATATGTTTCCTATATGTCCTTACGGAATAGTGCTGAAAAATGGACAATTATCACTGAATTACGCAAGCTACTGAATATCTAACTATGTATCGTCACGGAAAATAGGCCTATCTGACTTATTCAGTACGGATTGTATGGGTATACTGCTGTGAAAATAAGTCAGAAACTTGCAACAGTTCGATGATCGGCTGAACAATAATGTACCAACTGCCGGGTTAGCAACGGATAATTGTGGAAGAGTGAGGGACTAAGTGCAAACACAATCTTTCTGCAAAGTCGATTTATTCAGTTTGATAATCTAAGTGGAAAACAACCCGCATACGCCATCTGTATGCAATTAAAGATAACTATCTGTGTTTCTTCAATATATATTGTACAGTTGTACATTTTATTTATTTAACAACGCTTTTTCAGAAACTCAGACTATATAACATCGAATGAGAGGTTGACAGTGAATAATGAATTTGAAAGGATGTGGATGGAAGCAATTGCGTCCTAATTTAGGGTACTATCTGGAATTTGGCTGAGGAAAACCATGAAAATCTCAGGATAGCCAGTCTCCGGGCAGAGATTTGAACCCGGGACCTCCCAAATACAAACGTGTGCTAACCACTCTTTGGTTGTATAGTAGCAGATGGTTTGTTAAACAAAAACTACATGAAATGTACTATCCCAGCATTTAATCCTAACACGACAGGCAGTAACCAAAAACGTAATGGTTCTCGTGGACACACTTGCTGGGAAGGAAATAATAAAAAATCACTGTCATATGATATAAACTTGCACACAAATTCAAGACATACAAAAATTTACAATAAATTAAAATATGAGGGAGACAAGAAACATTAACACATCCTTCATAATTTTTATCACACTATACCTTACTTGATGATACATAACCTTGATAATTGACTCAACATCATAAAATATGTGAATAACCAAACCAGAGAGCTACTTTCAGAAATGTACACACAGATTTATTACTTAACTTTATACTTGTTACAAAGGTTTAGGTATTGATGATGACAAAAATGGCTCCATTGCTTTCTTACTTCATGCCAGAAATCACTAGAAATGCTGCATGTTCCTGTCTAATTAAGAATTATGCAAAACCATTATTTTCAACTTTAAATGTAGTTCATAAAACATCTAAATATATGTACAATGCAATTTATGAAATCCATCAGTACCTTTCACCTTCATAGTTAACACAACGATGTGCTTTGGTAGCCGTCGGACGCCTGCTTGTCTGGGTGACATTTTTTTGAAGGTGTCATATGAAAGCTGAAATGGTTTACTTGTTAGACAACAGATGCAGGACACCCATACAGAAATACAAAAATCCAGAACCGCAAAACAAATTTTATGCCAGAAGATTTAAAACTGACACTTTTCAACAGTTAAATTGTAAGCAGCTGACAAACTTTCTTACATCAAATTAATTACAATGTGTAAGCATGAGATTAAAAAATTAAATCTGTGGCGTAACAGCTCCAGAGAGCCAAAGTCGACTAGCTGGCTGCTGGCCTCACGTTCACATGCCTAAGTAGAGGTGAACGATCATCCAACCAGATATAGGGTGATGGGTGGTCAGCACGACGAACCCCCAGCCATTGCTAGCTTTCCTGACTGGATTACGCTACTCATTGTAGCACCCCAATTTCCTCACGATGCTGGGTTGGCACCGGTCCCATACACTGGTCTAAAGCTCATGGGAAAATTTCTTCTCCCCCGAGACTCGAACCAGCGCGCATTCCGTATCGCCGGTCCGAAGCATGACGCCTCAGACCGCGCGGCTACGGTGTGGGATGTAAGCACGAGATGTTTAAGCAAATTTGTCAACTACTATTTCAATCCACTTGCACTCTTTTGCACCACACTAAAAAATTGTAATGCCATATCCACATTAGTTTTAAATGTTGATCTGGAACATTAAATCAAGAAAATATAAAAGATTCAAGATTCATGGCTGAAGTCAGGTACTTATACACACACTTATGGCATTAGTTCATGTGAAGGATGCAAATCACAAGAATAAATAATTGAAAAATGTTTCAAATTGAAATACCTGAGAACAAAGTGACAAATATACATGTAATTCATGATAATTAACTAACTCCATGGATCAGAGTCCTTACTAAGAAGCTGGATGTGAACTGACATCTCTTATGTGAGGAATAAACATAAATTACAAGTATGTCACATAAAACAATTGGACCAACAGGAGATGAGTCATATGAGGAATGGAGGAAATTACATACGTAGAATTTTAATTTGTACAGTTCATACAGAATTCAGTTACACCTCTTGGGAGAATGAAATGGGAAGTTATTAAAATGGCTTCTAAAAAATAAATAGTTAATTGCAAACTGAATTAATTGATTCATGATCAGCCCAGTGTTATCAGTGTTGAAAATCTCAGGATATTACCAGAGAGGCTATAGTTCAATATGTAAACATTTTTTAAGCAAAACAATTGGTCTAGGCTGACTCTAGATTTTGTGTGCATGAATGTATATCCACATGCCTCTCAATAAATGTAGATAACTGACAACTCTACAAAGTTATGAATACTTTTGGATATCACTTTAGATATCTGGCTTACATAACATGTCACATGAAGAATGTGATTTAGTATTTACATGCAAAGCCTATTATAGGAACATTATGTTGGACATGGTCTATTCATTGTCGGAGGTATATATGATACAAATATTTTTGGATTTGACTCGTCTTCAGCTGATTGCTTGTGAGGATACTAACACTTTTTATATTATCATCATATTATTATTATGAATTGAATTATTATTGTTTTTTATTGTTTAATGTTTTTATTTAGAATTATTGAATTGAATTATATTACTTAGGTATTGTATTTAGCCCATTTACTTGTGAAATATTATTCAATATGGTACATTTATATATTTAGTTTCATTTGTTTGTTTGTTTTTGTATTTGTAATGAATTTAATTATTTATTATATTTTATCCTGTACTCTGGTTTAGTGCTTGGCTCTTATTGGCCTTATTTGGCTGTTGTCAAGCACTTAAATAAATGAATTGAATTGAATTCTGTGACAGGGTCAGGATAGAATGTGGGACCCTTTAAATGCTAGACTTGTATGCTAACCACTAGATCTAGCATTTAAAAGTTCTTTGGTTTGACATCAACCACCATTGCTGCTGAAAACAACAATAATACAAACTGTATGACAACCAACCACCTAGAGATGGGAGTAGAGTCAACACCCAAAATGCCAAACAATATCCAACTTTGTTCCTATAATGAATCAACCATTGTCACATATCATGCTAGGCCTAATTTGCACTTAAGTTAATGATGATGATGATGATGATGATAATACATGATCAATTGATAATAAATTTGTTGCCATGATATATTCTATGCTGCTATCCCAATATACAAATGGATAAGATCACTACGATAACTATATTTAAGTGAAGGCATTATAGGCAAGAGTTCTTGTGTTGCTATTTGAAGCTACTGCATATACCATCTAAATTCCTCTTCCTTCTCACTTCATTCAAACATCATCTGTAAAATAATAAACATTTTTTACAAACAATAACATAATGAAAATTTGATTGCGCTGTAAACAAACTGAACTGAAATAATAAAATTACTTACATCACACATATTTCATAAAATCTTCTATAATGTTTCTATATGCATCTTCAGAAATAATTTTACAAAAAGTCTAAATAATAACAAGACACTTGGCCTCTTAAGTGACACACAACAGTTTCTGTACTTATAACGTGTTGACCCACGTATGATAGCACGGCATTGAAAGTGTACGACAGAACCGCTTCATGCATTATACCTTATGACAACATGGAAAAAAACTGGACAGAAACATTTTGTACTAAAGTAAGTTTTAATTATGACAGATTACAATGTTCTTATAGTTATCCCTGAGCATAACTACATACACTATACAGTAAGTTCACTGATAAAGTTGAACACAATTGTTACTTCCTGGCTCCTGGATGGAACTGCATGACTCATTGCCAGGTTACACAGTTTTTCTGATACAAATGAATATCACTCCATAAAGACAAAATCAGCTTACCGAAATAACATCAGTTCCTGCTGTGAGTCGAAAAGTAACACTTGCATTAAAATTTATCAGTGAATGCACTGCATAAGCAGTAATACATAAAGCTCCAAACTTCTTAACTTTGTAGGTAAATGGTCTGCTTCATTCTCTGACAACTTTACCCCAGTGTCCATAGCATGCATAGAGTCATTCTGGGTGTGACTACAAGAAAATTCCAAATAACATTATTAAAGTGTGAACCAAAAATGTTCAGTCAGAAGCCCAACACTACTCATTTAGTTACCTTGGCTCTTGATAGAGATATACACATGCACAAGTGTCCCAAAAAGGTGTATACACACATTCAATAAATGAAAAAGAAATTTTAATAAACTAAGCTGTTACATAAATCAGCACTGGTACTTAGTGAGTTGGCAACTCTAGTGCAGGAGTTCATTAGCTTTGTGGCACAGCTAACAGAAGTGACTGAAAAGCAGCCACCAAAGTTTCTGCTGTTTACACATTTTTGGGAGAACCTCTATGTATACATATTAACCTTACTGTGTGTCACAGCTTACGTGTGGTCCAGCTGACTGTGTATTGCAGTAGCATACCACCAAGTCATTAACCTTGGAGTTATGGTCCAGCTGGAAGCCCAGTAATGATGGGGTTTAAATTGTCTATTCCTGTATGATATAAGTTAAATTTCCTTAGGATAGTGAGCAAAGCAGATTCGTACAAAAGTGATAATAACTTTAAAAGGAAGAAATTTTATGAAATAATTTGCTTAAAACTGCAGAAATTGAAAACTGAGGGAATATTTTAAATAAAAAAAAAATTAAATGGGGATTCCGCTCTAGCATTTTACAAATATATTTGAATGAAGTATGTTTCTAAGATGTGGCTTGGGTTTCCAAAAGGTATGAACAAAATAAAATTTGATTTATCTTCTATATTACTCACTTTGAATGTATTTCTTCCCTATGTACTACATTGATTTGACGATCCTGATAATGTGCTGAAGAGTACAAATTATGAAGCTCCTCATTATGCAATTCTCTCCAGCCTCCTGTCACGTCATTAAATGTAGGTCTAAATATTCTCTTCAGCACTGCTCAAACATCCCAATCTGTGGACTTCCCTTAACAAAGGGACCAAATTTCACACCTTTATAAAATAAAAAAATAGTTTTTAAAAATTTAATATACACATTTTATAGGAGATACAAACATACGGGATTTTAAAATTCATGGTAACGCAATCTACAAATTTCATCTTCTCTTACTTTTTTCACAAATGAAATTTTGATCTGCTGTTCCTTCCCAAATACATGAACTATGACACGGTTCTTAAGAATGTATTAGCTACATTCATAAGATGTTTTGTCCTGTAGTCTGGTGATGAGACATGTATATATACGTTGTTCTATGAATCTGTGGACAAAGAATATCCCTTCAAGTTTTAAATTTTGTTTCATGAATGGTAACAGATTATAGCAATAAAAGGAAAATAATGAAGGCTGTTGAAGTAGTACAGAGTTCAACATATTTTAAGTCAGTGAAATTTCAAAACCTGGAGCAACATGAAAAGATAATGTAAAAGCATATGAGCAACCTTCATGCTATGAGAAATGTCACTTACTTGTTTTTACTTCAAAAGTATTCCAAGCATATCTTCTAATATTCAGATTTGTCAAGTTCCTAAACATTCCCATGACAGCATTTCTTAGATTGCTTTTTGTGCCAACTATTCATTTATTAATTCATTCTCTTCAGCCCTGAGGATGGAGGCATTATGTTCATCCAAGATGCTACACAGTGCAATAACCCAGAAGACCAGCAACTATATTTTTTGTGTCAATTCTATTAAGGGCACATTCTTGTGTTCCTGTCGCTGATACCAGTTAAGTGTTTAAATAAATAGAAGAGGTTCTGCACTAGCATTATACATGGTGAAGCATCAGTTCTTTGTACAAACTGTGAGTAACATATTCTGTACAAATGATCATACTTGATTATCATACATTCTATACAACGTATCATATGTTATTATCAAACATTTCCTTGAAGCATTCATATACTCCTCCTGACATTTTAACATTCAGAACTTGTCACCCTACTTTATTGCTAATAAAAGCATTTTCCTGGTGATAAGAGCCACAGTGTTTTGTGTTTTAATAATAATACTAATTTATAAAAGCAATTCTTAACATCATAAAAAAGGTTCAGTAAAATCTCAGTCTTAATATTTCTTCTTGGTTCAAATGACTTTATATGTAAAGTCTTGTAATTTTACTTAAGCAAGATGGATTACTGGAAGGATACTTAAGTCCTGTTTTCCTTCCAGCAAGCTTCCATCTTGGGCGTTATGTCAGTCTCCAAGTAAGTGCTCAACAGCTGAAACATATTCTGTGCTAGGAAGCTTGGCTACTTTATCACCCAGCATTTTCTGATATCGTTCTTGTGATTTCTTGTATTCTGTATGAGCGGTCTTCTCTACTTTTTCATCAAGCATCTTCTGGTACCTCTCGTGTGTTTTTCGATGTGTATTCAGGTTACTTGCCTGTGAGAAAGCTGACCCACAAAGATCACAGGTGTACGGACGTTCACCTGTATGTATACGTCGATGATTCACCAACTGTGAACTGCATCGAAATGTTGCACTGCACACATCACATTGATAAGGTTTGTTTCCAGTATGCAGCAACTTATGAATTGCAAGTGAATTTGGAGCACTGTATTTCTTGTGGCAATCTGAACATTCATAACGTTTCTCACCTGTGTGTGTACGAGCATGTTTACGACGATTAGCATTGGTCACAAAGCTCCTGTCACAATATTCACATTTAAATGGTTTTCGTCCCGTGTGTAACTTACAGTGATTGCTCCAACCTGATTGTGCAGCAAACGTTTTTCCACAGATCTCACATTTATATGGCCGAGATCCTGTGTGACTGTTTATATGATCAAGCAAACGTGCTTTTACAGCAAATCCCTGACCACACTCAGTGCAAGAGAACCTTCGACTATCTGAGTGTGTCACAGAATGCGATCGTAATTCCCAAGTGGTTCGAAACAGCATACCACATGTTAGACATGGAATATTCTTCTCTGTGGTGTGTATCTTCCGATGCCGCAAAAAGGCATCAATACCCGGAATGACTTTGGGACATGACTCACATTCAAATCCATCTGGCCCAGAATGACTCTGCAAGTGCCGAAGTTGATCTTGCTTCTTAGGGAATGTTTGTGAACATAAGACACATGTATAAGGATGGATACCATGCTTCTTTCGTTTATGCTGAGTTATGCTGTGTTTAATTACAAAACCTTGACCACAAATATCGCAGAAGTAACGAGTTGAAGGTTCCTTAATCCAGACTGCATTTGTTGGAAGAATTTCACCATCTTTTAGATCTTTTTCTGTGTACGTATCATCGGTAATAAAATCTGAATCATCACTCTCACTGTCATGCAGTGGTGACTTACTGCCCAGATACCTGAAATTATTTAAAAATCCCACCTATGAGTAACACATCCAACAGAATGTGGAAATGGCTTGTGACCTGGAAATATAAATATGTAGCCTGCCATAGTAATCACTAACCCCACAAGGAGGAGTCAGAAAACCAATCCTACCACAACACACCTAACAACCCAAGAATGGAAAACAAAAGGTCATGCATGACCAGTTTTGAAATTATTTTCTTTCACTTTTGTGCATTTCTTTTCTCAGTTCAAACCGGAAAATCGTTTTAAAATTATTCTTACCATTCAATGTTTGTAAATGCAGGCTATGGCCATTTTAGTATTTACCAGCCCTATTATCTTTCATCACTATACCTTGGAGAGTCAAATCTCTCAATAAGCATATTTTCACAGAAAGGACATTGTTTACTTTACTTCAAGATTAATATTAATATTCTATTTAAACAGTAACACAGATTATAACTTCAATTATTAATATCTTACATTAAAATTTAACAAGTTAAATACAATTTTACAGAAATAATGAACCTTTAGTATACATGGATAAATCAGTGTTATCTTTTAGATGTAACAACTTTAAAACATTACAACAGAGGAGCATTTCCTGGATACTGACTACTTGATCAATAGTGAGATACATGAACAAATTCCAAATAGCTAATATTAACACCAGAATAGGAGATTATAAAATAAGAAAGATGAAGTACTTACAAATTTTCATATCTCAAAAATACTTTATTCATATTAACCCAAAGGAAGGATATGCCAAAGGCACACAGGATATGAAGAGGCCAGTCTTAATACTTTTGTCATAGTTAAATTTACAATAAAATTTTATGATTTAAGCATTAAGAAAACAAGTAAAACACACCTACTCTATGATGATGATGATGATACTTCTTCCCCAACACGAGCAACACTCACCCTATTACACATACATTTCACAACATACTGCTACATACTTACGTAGTCGTATCAATTAAATCCTCAAAATGAATGCTTTGTGAATCATTCTTCAATGCTTCAGTACTCTCTACATCATCATTCTCTGTAACATCAGTAACTGTTTCTACTTCACCATCATTTATAACTTCTGTCTTTACAAGCTGGAAGTCAGGTCGTGGTCCATCACAGCCATTATCACACTCATCAGGGTCATCTCTTGCTTGATCCTGACAATAAATAAACAGAAACATATTGTGATAAGTCCAAAGTGTCAAGTATTTCAAATGCATTAGTTACACAATACATGAGTAAGTCTGAAAGTACTAAGGAAGTAAGTCTAAGTCAGAATAGACATTGGATATATTTAATGCATCTATCCAAACTGTTGGATTGACCAAGGAGGACCAAATGCCTGACCAGCCTGATTTAAATCTCCAGGATGATTATTTTTGCAAGCACATGAAGGAACTAGTCTACACACAAAGAACAAATGACATGCACTCCACAGAATGCCAGATGCTAAAGATGACATCTGAAACTACTCTCACATTGAGATTATTGCAAAAAATGTCATTAAAATACCTTGTTTCTCTGTCTTACTTTCAAACTATAATGACTTCAAATTTTTCTAAGTTTAACCAATGTCACAGGACTCATTTTACTTAATGTACCCATGAAGTTAAGCAGACCCCTCCTCAATAACTTCAAATATAAAGCAAAGTCATGCAACTATAAAGTAACTGACTGAGTCTTCAGCTTACCTGTGATTCCTCCTCGTCTGATACTACAGATTCTTCATGTACTTCACTCATGTTATCAATGCAAACTGATGGTGCTACAGAAAATAGAAACTCAGTTACTGAGCAAGTTAATTCACATAGAACTGACTAGTACACATTGATGAAATTACAAAGTAAACTATCCAAAGTGAAAACTGATCTGCATTTACTATGTACAGTTACCATGTCTAAAAGCATACAACCTTCCCCAGAAGTCTTTGCAGTGATTACAATTATATACTATATTCTCAAGGTCACAGGTTTTATACCATTTAATAAATAATCTGAAGCTGGAGTTGATATTTATTGTATCATAAAGATGATATCACCATATTTCTGTGAGCATACTTAATGGTGAACTAATATTTTAACTGCTATGGACAAGAAATTATACTGAAAAAATATATGGAAGAAATTAATGTCCTAGATACAAATATAGTTCTACTAACAGCAGAAGAATATAAATCATGAAACCCTTCCTTATGTAAAATTTCCTCCATCTGCATATCAGTTTTTTTCTCTTAGGTCCAAATATTCTCCTCAGTACTTTCTTTTCTCAAACACACTTCATTCATGTTCTTCCCTCACGGCAAAAGACAAAGTTTCATACCCATCAGGAACAAACAATAGGTACAATTACAGTTCTGTACATTAAAATTCTTTGTGTATTAGATACAACAAAGGATGATATAAGTTTGAACTGAACTGTAACAAGCATTACTCAAATTTAACCTGTTCTTATGCACACTACACGTCTTGATCATCTATGCTGTGCCCCATAGACTCAGTTTTCATTCTTATGGTAATGTTACAAACTTTTACATTTGACATAGATGACTCATGTACATTACAGACCATACATTAACAATACAACCAATTCAGAAACATTCTGAAACAGCCTCTCTACTGTAATCAACTTGTGATAGAAGATTTGCACTTATATTAAGGAATGGGAAAATGTAACTTACCTGTATAAGTTACTGCTCAGATATCATCATTCAGACAGAAGCTAATAAAATATGTGTAGCTTCATAAGTTTCTCTCACGATCCAATTTATATTTCTCTCAGGACTTTCACTGTTAATATAGTTAAAACACATTAAGAATAACTTGTAATATTGCTTCTAAACACTTATCCACATTATAAACTAATAATTAGCCACTCTCTACCAACACAACCTTCATTATCACCATGAGAACAAAAATAAAAGCTTTGCAACAAATGGAAACTGTTACATTAGCAAGAAGGGCAGTGATAACCTAAAAGAAAGGAACACACAAATACACAAGTTTTTTTCCAAATGAGTAAACCATGGATTGCTTTCACTACCATCTTCAGAAACAGAAACAGAATAATGGGGGGAAAAGAAAATGCAAAATCTGACTCATAGGTCACACAACTGTTATTAAAAGCTCATTGGTTTGGTAAGTCCTAAACAATGTCAAACATGCTGAATGATTACTGGCAAAAATCCATGCAACAGTCTTATAAGACTGGGGAGAAGAGGGTTTTCTTCTGACAACATATTTCCTAGTGGACAACATGTTTGGTATGTAGTTAGAAGATCCTGTTCTAAACTTGACCATGGACCAGTTCTCATAACACATTTCTGTCAATATGAATTTCAAATTTTTGGACTTCTTCAATCGCCATTGTGCTTCATTTGTTATATTCCTCTGTCTGTGCTGACAATTCCTAGAAGACTGGGATAGTCCCTTAAAAAGCTACAACTGCTGTGTACAGACCAGCTATAATAAACCTAATTCTTATTACCTTTCAATTAATGCTATATATCAATCTCTTAGCTTTATCTGATGGGTTCAACAGATGTAATCTTAAAACAAACATATTCTATTAACTACAAATGATCAAAGACCATTTTATGACAGCAGATATAAATGAGCATTTAGCTTCAGTTCTGATGACACATACTTCCTTGTAGGACTTATCACTAGCAAAATACCCATTTCCAGAGTAGTATTCAGTAATGCCTACATTGCATAATGTTACTAGTTACCAAGACGCACTTTCAAGAATATTACACTGGGCATCATCCATTGTCTGAGTAATATTTGATATTCACAATTTGATGGATGTCGGCTCTACTCCCATCTTTGGGAGACTAGTTGTTATTATGCATAAAGATTTTTAACACTTTTTTATGTTAGCAGCAATAGTTGGAATCAAACCTGGAACCTTTTAAATACTGGCTTAGTATGAAACCAAAATAGTATTATTTTTATATTGAACCAATTACTGTCACTAACCTGAGAATGAAGGCACTGTTTTGTGACATATCATGACAGTGGTAACAGTAAGTTACTTCACATCAGCTAATGATGCATATGTACACATGGTGTAATATCTTAAGTAAACATGATAACTTTCAACCAGATTTATTAAATATTTAATTTACTGACATTTAAAATGAGCTGTGAGAACTCTTGTTCCCACATTTTTAGTTGTAATAAAAAGCCAGTAAAGTTTTCCAGTTGCTAGTTTCTATTGAAAATTGGGAAAAGTTTCATGTTCAATGATATAGTTTTAATATGCGCAATTTAATATAGTGGCAATAACCTACTTTGTAATTTTACTCAAATAAGAATAACTTACATCCTGAAAGCAATTCCAGTTTTATGTGCATGCTGGACAAAAGTTCTATGTTTCACTGCACATTTCATATATATCACTGAAGGGGTAACATGCATATTAGTAACGTCACCTAACATGAACCCCTTATTACATTCATTGCCAAAACATTTTAATGGAAACATAACACACTCTTGGCTCATATTGGAAAACTGTACTACTATAAGTGAAACTGCATATGAGACTTGATCATCAACAATGCACATCCTATTATAAGAACATGAGACCTTTGGGGAATGTAGGGGCATGATATGAATATTCATGTTTTACACACATTTCTACAACTTATATCCCACACAGAACGAATTTCGACCTTAATTCATATAATGTAATGAATATAATAGATTTATAAACTTTTAATGGGGATTATAATTTCCAAACAGTAGACAAAACTGCTACTACAATTATTGATTAGTAAAATATTCTGTAATGATATGATTGGAACTAATTATACAAACACTATTAGTGACTGCTTGACAAATTGTCGAACTAGATGGGGGGCGTTACCAATACGAAAATTAACTGTAAGTCTGTGACGAAATGGAGTATAACTTTTCAAAATTATTTCAGAGCTATAACTACACAGTTCCGACATAGGTGAATACATGAACGATAATAAAAGGTATACATTAAATGTAATGAGAAGTAAATTCGTCAATAACATGAACATTCAGGAAGGAAAAATATGTGCTATATTCTATACTATTTAGTAATTTTCACAATATGGTCTAAACTACTGCAAGAATTTCAGGCTTCTTTGGTTATAAAACTGGGTCACAACACTAACTTTGAAAACTGAAGTGTAGTAGTACTTCTACTTTCAGTGCATTGGCAGTAACAATTCTCTTGCGAAATAAATTAAAACTAAACTCAAATTTCTCTAATTTAGGACAAATCTGTGTTTCGGTAGGCCTTTAGCGTACCAGTATGACCAACCACGCTCTGTTACCAACCACGGATTATCTGCGCCACTGTTATTACTTAGTCACTAACATAATGTTAAGAAATTGAAATGAGCACTATCTGAATAATAAATTTCCCTTATGTAGTCATGCAATAACCACGTCATTTTCCGCTAATTTACATCAAGGTATTGTTCACACCATTCTCGCATAATTCTCAAACAAAGTTTTCATTTGGGCTATATTTCTTCTGGGCACAGACTGTGTTGTGAACGACATTAACCACAGATGACCTGAAATTTATTATGAAATAATTGTAATAAACACAATGGAATGATTTGGACTTCCGAACGATTATCGATAATAGAATGTATTAATATATTCTCGCGCAAGTCAAACTGAACGGTGTAAGCCGACCTGATCGGCCCAAGGACATTCTCGCTCAAGACAGCCACAATGGCTCTCTGCCAGCGTCGTCCTAGCACTAGGCAGCTGCCTACAATTGCGGAGGCCTACTATGGCGGTGGCCATTTGTGACAGAATCTGATTGTATTGCGCAGGATCAGGGTGAACTGAATAAAAAGTTGTGAAAGGAGAATGGTTTGTAGTCAATTTGTAGACGTCTGTCTAGGAACTTTCAAGACGCTTCCTGAATATAACCTACAATATGCTGCATTGTAATAATGTCCTTTAGGATTTGTGAAGGCCATGATTCAGTGTGCAAAATTTGAAATTAATGATGCAATGTCTAGAAATCAAGCCACAAAAACGAATAAAAAATAATTACTGTACAACAATTATTTAAAATTGTAAATTAATACAATCACTTTAAGGAATTCTGTAAATTAATTTTATTGTATTTAAATATAACTTTAATACTTCATGGCATAAACTGAAACCTGGTTTATGAGAAATATTGAGTGTTCAAATTAAAGTTATGAAATTCTCAAATTATTTTTACCCATACATTAAAATTTCCTTACAATTCCAGTATTTCAGGCCGGTATGCATCAATATTTATCACTTTTGTCAAACTGTCTTAATCTCACATCATGCAATTAAAAGTTGTATTTTTGCCAATTTTACTGAAAGATAAGGTTTTACAGTAACAAATGCAGAATGTGATGTAACATCATGTTTTGGCAGGTTCTCCTGGCGCACCAATGAGGTACCAGTGGGAACGAGCACACACTGCCTGCTGCCGTACTAATCTCTTGGGGTCATCCAAACAAGGTCCCAGCTCATGAACAGTCTGTTAACAAATAAAGGTGTTAGAAGATGTACAAAAGCTGAAAAAAACATTAATACATAAATGCTATTAAACAAATTTATGGGCTCAATATAGATTTTAATGTTGTGTGCCAGTGATTCACAAACTGTTCTGCAAGTAATTTCCCAACTAAACATCTACCATACTACACAGCACAACAACCCAGAAGACAGAGATCTTCATACTTACTTGTTGTTTATAAGGCAGAAGCAGCTGTGTGGGGTAAGCACACATTTTCTGCACACACTGTAGTGCAACAAGTCGGACTTTCTGCAACATCAGTAAGAGAGAACCATCAACAAAATATTTATTACTTTCAAATTATTCTTAATTATTGATTGAAACTGTTGGATACCAATCACACTTACACACTGAGGTGCATAAACACATCCCCCCCCCCCCCCCCCCCCGTACTCTTTGGTAATGGAACAAAGTGTTAACTCTACTATGCAACCTCTTTCTCAAAAATTCAGTATCCTTCTCAGTCTTCCAAATGACCACCTTCCAAGAGGTTTCCCCACCTAAATTCTGTACACGTCTTATGTTCCATTTAATACATTGTATATACACACACCATTATCCTTATTTATTTCAATGCCAATTTCTTTGTTAACTGTAAAATAATTTGTATTATAACTTTACTGTTTTATATTTTCACCTGCCACCTTAAATGTCTTCTGTATAAACATTAAATTCCATCCCTTTTAATGGAATATTCTAAAACAAATTAAAAGCACTGTTCGTGCCTTCTCTGGTTTTGGCGATAAGATTATTGTTTTTAACACACAAGTCAGTGGCTCTAATTTATGACTTACCAAGGAATCCTGAAATCGTGTTAACTGTAAGAACTTCGGAAGAAATGTCTGAATATGCTCTTCTAATACTGGCTGCTTTGATTCCAGAAGATCACATAATATTTCCAGAGTAGACAGTAATAAAACCACCTCTCTCTGTCCTAGTGATACCACAAGAAGAGGGATCAGCTGTAACAAATATTAAATTTCTTTCCATTAATTATTTCTTACTTTAAAATTCAAATACTGACTAAATGACAAATTAACCAATGCCATGGTTCAACACCTTCCTTCAGCAGTTGGTGGTTGTTGCTCAGCCTGCCAAAGATCCATTCCCTTCCATAAATTTTCCAATAAACTTTAGTATGAATGCATGTTGCATATCCCACATATCTCAGTATTCTTGATTTAATCACCCCATCAAGTAAAAACTGTAAACTTCTACAATATATAATTTTATTCAGTCTTCTCTTACTTCAGCTCATTTAGGCGCAAATAATATTCTCAGCACTTCATTCCAAAACAACATCAATATATATTCTTACCATGGAATGAAAAGCATAATGTAAAAAGGAGTATAAATTATGTGAAACCAAAAGCTGAAACTGAAAAGCTATCAACAGTTGTTATTTTTTTTTATATCTGCTGAGATAAATTCTCAGAATTCTGTTATGAAAGGAAACCCTAGAAAGGGGTATTAACTGTAACTGTAGTTTACTTTACAAATTTCAAAAGTTGTAATTTAATAACAAAACAAAAATAATAGAAATGTTACATACACAATCGGATGTCAACTTCTGTCCCATTTCTCACGATCCACAATTTACGACAGTTTCAGTTAAAATCTCCTAGGTTTGGGAACAAATTTCTAAAATCTTTGTAAACACAATAAATCCCTGTTTTTCCTATTTCTAATAAAGCTTTCATAAGTAACATTTAAAACAATTTATTACTTACTTCTGGTAAACTCATGGTTAGTACAACTCTTGGCACTCCCTGGAGCATATGAGCCAAGGCAATTAAAAAGTTACACTTCACAGCATCAAGTGCAAAATGATAATGTTCTACAAGTTTTGGAACAGTTTGGAAAAACCTCTGGCGATACAAAACCCTGGAGGAGAACACAATGATGATTGATCATATTAAGAATGCAGAACCATATGCAAGCTTAAGAAACTCACACCAATTTCTTACCAAATACATAAGTGGAAGGTATACTGACTCCCACTCTTTCACGTTTCTCTTGATAGTAACCGTGGGTAGACCAATGATAAATGGTAAAATTTTAATGCAAAGTGGTATTGTGAAAGGCAAATTGCAGTGGACCAATATTGGCCAAAATAAAATTCACCACAAAACTTTTAACCCCAAAAAAGAAAATTTCATCAAAGTCAATATATTAGTTTTCAGAATGAAACACATGGACAGATATATTATGTCTCATAATGTAAACCTATTTAAGCAACAGAAAATACATAAGACTGACCTGATATTGCAGTAGTTGTCAGAGTTCATATACTCATCATTTTCAGTCATAATCAATTTAAATCCTTCAGCTACACATGTACCAACAACAACATGGTTCAGCATACCAACGAACTTCTCTACCCATGTATCTGTCAGTCTATGGTCTCTCATAACAAGAGCTTTCGTAAGCCATGAAAATAAACTAACAGCATTGGTAGCCTTCATTACAGGAACACCATCTTGATTTAAAGTATCCATTAGCATTACCAACAGATCAGACAGCAATGTGGACAAATTTTCATCTGGAAAAAAAGCGATCAACAATATTATAACCTACTGAGAACTGACATTCATCCTAACATAACATGGTATAACTACAACAAAACAAGAACAGCCTATAATGATCATTTCATTATGGTGAGCAAAATAATCATCACTGTTACTTTCTTAATATTACATACCTGTAAAATGTCATATTAAATGAGACCTTTCCTCCTTCACCTTCATCATAACAATCAATTCCTAACTGGTCACCAATTTCTTTTTGTTGGCTACTCACAGCTTTACTTTTACAACTGTACCTTCAACCAGCCACCCTCTATAACTCTCCAGCCTAGGGGAAAAAAAAATCCACATTCCAGAATGGACTGTTCACATAATTTATCTTGATATCTTCAAGAAGAGAAAGTCAGGAGGTACAATAGTATGACATATTCTGCTCAGTACTAGCACCAAAATAACATTCCTGCAATGTGCACGCACATGGAATGGATACTGCTATATACCATTCTTCAGTCAGTGAACACCTGCTTTTCTGTCTCATTACATAAACCAAGCCATAATGAGCCAATTCAAAATCACTTCTGTGTACTGGAGATTCCAAGGAAACTGACAAGGAGAGTTTAACTTTAGAGTGGTCATATGATATCTGTTTGGGTGACAACCATGTAAGTGAAATACATACAAAATGAAAGAAAAAGACTGTATGTACAAGCTTATGCTGCTACTCATCAGAATAGTATTGGTCTGGTATATTGCTCATATTTGTTAGGACTATGATAATGTTTTTGGAACACAAGAGCTTGATGATCTTTATGCCCTGCACTCATTCCCTCCAAAATTTAAACAATGACATCTCCCACTGGGTCCCACCCGCCTACATCACTTCTCTCAGTTGATTCATGCTACCAATTGATCATACATATTGTTCTTAAAATGGCAGCCAATAACACTACAGATGATGTAACAGGTGTGACAGTACTTGTCTTCTGCTGTAGTCAGCTTGTCAACTGACAGCTGTGAACTGTCACTAGGGAAAGTTTCAGATTATGGTGCTGTAATATTACAGATGTTAAAAAATATGTTCCTTCAGATAACGTATATGTTTACACAATATTTTGAGGTCAGTAGTTGCACCAGAAATGTCTGATGTCATAACAAAGCATTTTCTGGTGTTCTTGAGGACTGGTCGAAGAATTTTGAGGGACTTCTTACTGTTCTGAAACAATAGCCAAAAAGAAACTTCAGAGACATGTCAATGCTCTCAAGCATTGGTAAGAGAAGTTGGTAAGAATTCTTACTGTCATCAAAGACAGGTTAAAAAGTAGGACTGTAAATGCTTTTCAATTGGGCAAAAATGTATAAGCTGATAAGGCAGTCTGGGCTGGGTGTGAATGCATTAAAACGTACCATCATGAGCTTTATTTACAATAGAAGCCACCAACCGAGCTGCACTTCTTGATGTAAGAGAATGTGATGTGTGAATGGCATGGGTTTTAAGTTGCATAACTAAGTGTGACAGTGACGGAATGTCTACATTCTGCCTGAGAGGACTTAGTAATGCTTCCAGTAACACCACCTGGAAAAAATAAATCCTATTATAAGGACAATAAAGCAATGACAGAGTTCTTTAATAGTTCCATCACATGGAAAAGCATGCTCATATGTGGACAGAACATTGTTAAATTTATATCTTGTTTTTAAAAAAATCCACAGGAAAAACTTCCTGCATGTCTTGAATACACATTGAGTATTGAAGGTACAAATATTTATAAGCGCAGAAATAAAACAGGCCTACTACAAATTCTGACAATGGGGTGGATTTTACCAAAACACATTTGAATGAAATATTTTCCTTCATTAACAGTAAAATGGTAAATTACACTATTAGAAGTAAATATAAATGTGAAAATATACAAAATGAATTCATAATGCATCACCTTGTATATGAATTGTTCACTATAAATGCATAATAAGACCACAGATCTGGTTATAAAAAGAATAAATTAGAGGGTGCACATACGAGGTGCTACCTAAAAGTTCAGGGAATTTGCCCATAACAATAAAATTGCTTATCATAACTCCTAGTTTCCACTGTCTCCTTCAAAGTAGTCCCCTTGGGCATGGATACAGCAATCCCAGCATTCTTTCCATGATTCCATGCATCCCTAGAAGTCAAGTGTGAGTGTTTTAAGCACCTCCTGTGATTCTGCCTGGATCTCCTCAATTGTGTCAAAACGATGGCCTTTCAATCAAAATTTCATTTTGGGGAACAGGAAAAAGTAGCAGGGGGCGAGGTCAGGCAAATAGGGTGGGTGGGGAACAACTGTCGTGTTTTTGGAAGCCAAAAACTGCCGAACAACAAGCAATGTGCGGGCAGGCGCGTTGTCGTGGTGGAGAACCCAGCTGTTGTTCTCCCACTTTTCCGGACGTTTACGCGTGGAATTCAAATTCCCCGAACTCTTGGGTAGCACCTCATATGTTGAATACCCAATATTTCAGAATCTGAAACAATAACTGACTGCACTTGTAACAGTAGCCAGCCAGCCAATTAGAGGACTTTCACCAACTGACAGACTAAATGTTTTGCAAGTTACAAGGCCTGTTAAAACATAAATATACAAAGTTTGCATATAATCCAAATATGTACTAGAGAAATTTAATGAGTATAGATTGTAATGCACATAGCTCTGATTCAGGAAATGAGGTCCTGTAAAGAAATTTGTATTCTAAGTGCAACAAACAAAACTGACAATCATCTGGTCAAAATGTATGTCTATCATATTAACAAGATGGAAATACACTAAATGATGCACACTAATTTGATATATACTGTTAATCACTGTACAGATTATATTTAAATTATACTACATTATCAATGCCACAAACATTCAAAGAATGAATTCATGGAGAGTAACTTACAGAGTGAGTTAGATGCTGTGATGATGATGATGCCTCAAGCGGCCTGACATTCTCTTCAAAACTTGGCCCAGAATCCAAAAAACACGGAATAAACTTTGCCACTATATCAGACTGAACACTGAAACAAACAAGGGAAGAATATCAACAAGTTAAAGAGACAATGTTATAGACAGCAGATCCAAAATATTATCAACAGGATCACAGGAACAAACACACTGCAAAGTAGTCTGAAGAATTCAAGTTTGTTTCTTCATCTAACCTTTCAACCCGACATTTACACAGGTCATTTTAAAATGATTGCCATTACTGCAGTGGGGCAGTGCTGCATGTGTCAGCCTGTTTCTGCAAGTATATGATCAGTGTAATATGTTGTACAGCACACCCTTGCCATTCTTGAAAATCCCACAAACGGTAAAACTGTGATGCACAATTTTAAATGTAATTTTTTAAAATAATTTTAATTTTTCCAACTTTATTTATACTTGTAAGTCATACATTAGTCATTCTGTTGGGAAGCACATTCCACTTACATCAAAATTTGTATACATTTTCTGATAAGATAAAGCACAAATATGTAACACAACTCCACTGTAATGTATTCTACAGCATTCACATTGCAGGGCAATATTAATAAAGTCTATGCAAACTAAGAAGCAAACAAATTAGTATTTTAGGGTTTAACATTCATTAGAAATACAAATTTCTATATACCACCATATTTACCCAATTTGTAATCAATGTTGTTTAACGAGGCATCGTTTTGTCATAACTTAGCAAAATAAAATGCTCCTGAGAGTTACCACTGGCCTCCAGAACCAGATTATATCCAAGCTTTCTCAGAAACCTAAGAGCCAATTACTTTACTTACCAAATTCATAATTCTATGAACACACAAGTTATGATGCTCTACTTTAAATTCTGGAATATGCAACATCATTCATTGTATGTGGAATTACCTTTCTGACTGGTTCCTTAAAATTGTGCTGACAATTTTGGCACTGTCAACTAAGAGGTCTTCATTATGGAATATTTGGGGATGTTTGTCCTCCCAAATACCATGCAGCCACCATGAGACAAGCCGAGATATGGCATCACATTGCACGCACAAATATCTGTGCAGCTTGGAGTCACATTCTGGTTCTTCAACTAACTTTCTACAGAACAATAAGCATACAGTATTAAGGGATATAAATAAATGCACAAGTGAACATAAGTTGTTGTCCGAAAGAAATTAAATGTTACCATGCACAAATTTTAAATTTTTACAATGGAAACACTAAAAGAGAAGATTATCAAATTAAAAATAAAGGATACATTAGTAAAGACACATGTTTGAACAGTTAACCTTGGATTCCTTTCTGAGCATGACAGATGAAAGTGCTGAATATACCATTGGGAAAACCATGGAACAGTAGGTGAAATAAAACAATGGAAGATATAAAGTCAGAATAGGAAAAGAGTAGCTGCAGATATAAGAGAAGTGCCTATGTGGAAAACAGAAGAGTAAGACCTAGACCCACATTCATCCTTTATCAACTCGCAGACTGTCAGATATAAATGATGTAAATTTACTAAAACATAAAGAAAATAATAAAAAACGCTCCTAATTTACAGCTTCATATGCTACTCATTAGTTTTCCTCAAAATGTTTAATTTATTTCTCATTATTTACTTGAAATTAAATATCTAATTTAGGTGGTGACAATAGTTTCATTACAGTGACACACAAAATGTACAGAGCCTACATAAAACACACTACAAAGCCACGGTAGTCTAAATTTTCAAACGTCAGCACAATTCTGACACACAAGTATCCTTACCTAAGACTTTTAATTCCTGCACTACATTCATCTGCCTGAAATTTTCCAGTGATGAAACTGAGAATTTGAGGGACTATGCAGGCTGTAAATGATTCTTCTACAGCAATTGCACATAAGGCATCCATACAACGAGCGAGTATCAGAGCATTAGAGGCATCTCCAGAACCTGAACATAATACAGAACACAAACTTTTAGGAAAAGCAAATATACACCACTCAACAAACTGTCAAAAGCAAATGACACTAAATTTTTATGAAGTAATAACCACACCAATGCCTTTGCATGATTCAAAATGTTGAGAGTTAATAAAAGAATAAATGAGATAAATGTAAATGACAAAAATGTGATTTATCATACTGATCACAGGATACAGAATGACAAATCATAATGCAATAAAAATAGAGAAAAACTGGGAAAAACATAATCAGTAAACAGTTAAAAAACAAAAACAAAGAATGCATGAAAAGTGAAAGGACTGCACAAAAACCTGAATATATCAGAATCCTACTGCAGAATTTATCCAGAGGGACTGAGTAAAACAATCAAAATCAGTTAGAACAGAAAGTGCTCCACCTGATCAGATGCCTCATTCACCTAAACAACCTCAGATACTTAATTCAAGTCACTTGCAAACTTCATTATGGAAATTATTACCTTCAAGCAACTGCAGTTTTGACAATACAGCTGCCTCCATTACTTCATCAGGATATAATTTGGCCAATTCTTTTAAACAAGCACTAACTTCCTGTCTGAAAGAAAAGACACTTTTAACATGCAGTACACAATTTCCTGTCATTCTTTATACTACTCAATGAAGTAAATGATTAATTATCCAGGTTAGACTAGCCAGATGCGACAAAGTTGCATGTAACTTCCAAACTGTAATTAACCCTTTCACTGCAACACCTCACCTTACGCAACAAAACTCAGCTTTAGTCCACATAAAAGACTGGTCTTTTCCTGTTGCTGCTACATTCAACTTTACTCTCCGAGTGCTGCCATCTAATGTGAAGAGCGTTAAGTTGTACAAAATGTCATTAAGCTGCTGAAAATTCTTTTTTTGTTTTTGTTTTGAGTAACTTTAACACATGCGGCAACATTTCTCAATTTTAAGTGGTTAAAAGGCTGTAAACATTACATTCAGAATTTGATCAGTCTGTTGGTAATTTTTGTTATTTTTATTCATACATGTATACACTAACCTGACTCTCAAAATGAGTTCCAATCCTTACCTTAAAATTACACTCTTTTAACAAAGCAGTGAAAAAATAATAAATACCATAAGGGTTAACTCACATACTCCAGATGAACTAATCATGTCAACCAAGAACAAGTAATATATGTGTTATCTCTATCCTACCAAAAGGTCAGTCTGCAGCCACAATTAAATCAGGAACAGTAAGATAACTTTCAAATCGTAACACAGGTAACCCTCGTTCCTGAAAATTTCTACATATAATAAAAACACATAAAACAGAAAACATATATAACAATCATCATATTATGTTAAACTGGTGCCGGAATTCTTTGATGCTAAGCTTGTATCATCTGCATCACATTCCCTGATCTATACAGAGATTTGATATATGTATTAAGCTTTAAAATTTGGACACAGAATACTGATGCTCCTCATAATACTGAAATAAAACCACGGATATGTGAAAATGTGGATAGCCAAAGTGCATATAATGAGTCTCCTGTACTGAAGCTAGAAATCTAAAACTCTGCAGAACTTACAATCCATCCACATAATGCACAAACCTTCCAAGTGTAATTACATGGTAGATAGCTGATAGCACACACTGACCCTATCCACATCAATCTAGAGACATTAAATCAAAAGTCCAATTAATCTATAAAGCTTTTCAAGAGAAGTTTCATAAAAGATATCTAAATACTAAACTATTTTCTTTTCTTACGTTTCACAACTACCCACCTGACCTGAGAAGAATCTTCCTGCTTCACACAGGTACACAGAAGTTCATACAATTCCGATCTTGCCTCACAACTTAAGGACCTTGCTGCGATTAAGAGACCATGAATACCTTCCAACCGAATCTCAGGTTTCACATGATGTGCTGCATTCATATACACGTTGCAAATGTCTGCCCATACTGCAGCCAGGTCAGAAGTGCCTGAAATGTGTGGGCATCATAAATCAAAAATACTGTGTAACATAATGGTTGCCTAATATTATTTTTTTTAAAAAAATGCATTTCAAAGACATGGTAACATTGCTCTTGTAGAGCACTGTTCATGACACAGAAGTTGGCCTTTATTCCAATATGTGTGCTACTTGTCTTGCACACCTTAACCTACTCAATTTCATCAGCCTAAACATTATAAAGCTCCAAGTTTTCCAGCTTCTACTTTATCCATTTCTCTGTTAGTTCAATATCATTCTGTCCTAATGTTCTCCTCAGTACTAAGTTTCCAAACACTTGGTGACTGAAGAAGTCTTACAACCATACAGATATAATCCTAAAACACTGCATACTGCAGTATATTGATATATAAAATCATGCATATAAACAAAACTGTTTACACATTAAATAACACTATATGCAACTATCACCTTAAATATTTCTTTGTTAAATACATAATTAATAAATCACCAAAAAATTAAATTACACATTTATGCAAAGCAAGGAAAAAAAAACTTAAACAAAACTGCATACATATACAAATTTTGGGTGTAAACATCCCATCCAAAATGTGCCTTCAAGGTTAAATATAAAGATGAAAAATATTTCTAGATGGACATTTATGACTTCCATTCTTCTACCTCACAGAGAAGTTACAAAATAGAACACATTTATACAAATATGACATGTCACAGTATATTTTTCAGGATATGAAATACACATCCATAAAACTTTTTAGTTAATATATTTTCATGTTAATAAACTTAATTTAAATATTTTGGTTGACCCACATGAGATTTTATTTATTTTTATATTATTCTTAAAAGTCAGATGCAGCTTTTTTCACATAAATACTGTAGTTGTATGTATTACACTATATTTGTCCTTACTCATGGGAGTGACATGTTGTTCTTCACACACTGCAAGAAATGCAGTAAGAGTCTGCAACAGAATGACCTTCTCCTCCAGAGAAGACCCTTTATGATACTGGATCAACAGCAACGGTGCCACCTACAAACGAATATAATTAATATTTGAGGAACCTGTCATCAGAGAAATTGCAAAAATAGTTAGCACTAGCCTTACAGTTCTTAAAGACTCTAAAATGAGTTGGATCCAAAAGTCAAATTCCATGCGATTCTGGAACTGTGTAAAAAAACCTGAGCCATGCTGAGAATTAATAAACCTTTGTTAAAAATTAATATTCTGAACATGAATAAGAAAAAAGCACAGAGTGAATGTTGTATATGTAAGACAGGCATTAATATATAATTAAAATCAGTGCAACATATCAAACATTAAGTGTATTCATTTACAGCATATAAGGCAATGGAAAAAATATGCTACAAATTTCACACAGTCAAGTGTAGATGTTCTTAACATACCACAGTGATAATTTGATGGCAAGCTGCAGCTGAGGCTTGGGTAATTGTAAGCAGCATTCGAGCAGTTGGAAGAAATAAACTTAACTGCACACCCTGTAATTCTTGACAAGCAGCTGTGAACACAAATGGTCACTCCCATTATGTTACTGGTATGTACAGAGGATGTAGAATATAGAACCTCTACTCATTTTAATATCAAACTTGTTTAAGCTGGTGTATCAATATTTCATAAATGACACTGTGGAGATTGAATGACAGGACAACCATTACAACAGGTACAGAAGAAATGTATTAATTTTTAAAATGTTTGTATAGTTTGCTTAACATACTGAAAACCAGTGTAGCTGAGTCAACTATAAGATCACCAATGAATCAGCCATAATGCAGCCGAGTCCTTCCTGAGAAGCCAACAGTCGCTCAGCCACTCAAAAAATTTCAAACATGTTATGGAACCCAAAGGTTCATTACCATGTTAACAAGATCCAGCCACTGGTCGCCATCCTGAGCCAGATGAATCCAGTCCATACCATCCCATCCTTTCTCTCTAAGATCCTCCCACCTACATATACGTCTTCCCAGTGGTCTCCCTCTTTCTGCATTGCCTCTTCCCTCCAATAGTCTACATGCCCTGCCCATCTTACCATCTTTGACATAATCTGCCTAATTGTATTTGGCGAGGAGTATAACTTGTGAAGCTCCTCATTATGCAACATTCTCCAGCTTTCTATGATTTCATTCCTCTTAGGTTCAAATATTCTTTTCAGCACCCTGTTCTCAAACACCCTCAGTCTATGTTCCTCCCTTAGCAACACAGACCAAGTTTCATACCCATACAAAACTACAAGCAAAATTCTGTGCTTGATCAGTAACAATGTTAGTGTCTTTTGCAACTTACCGCTGATGACATTTTCCAAAATCTTATGCAACAACTTTGCTTGGTCCTTGCTAATAGGTACAACAGACAGCATGTTAATTAGTTCTTTGAGTGCTGCAAGAGCTTCCTTACACACATCCTTGTCTGATCCAGGAACCACTTCTCGATGAAGTGACTGGAACAAATCACACAGATTCTCCTCCATTCCCTCTACTGAGAAGGCCTTGCAACTTTCTTGCTGGAAGCAAAAAAGAGGAATTTTCATCTACCACCATTCTTACACTTTTAAACTTCACCAACAAAACACAAGAACAGTCACTTTGACTTAATAGTAGATATGAGATAACATTAAAACTTAAAAAACGTTATCATGTTATCCTAACATCAGAAAGTCACTAGATTCTATTTTTGGCCAGATTCAAATAATTACACAATAATGATGATAACAATTGAGAGATTGCCTCAGACTGACAATTCTATACAGAAATTTCACAGTATCTAGGTTAAAAGGTAAAGTTTGTCCCACTATACGCCATGTAGGCGTTTGGGGTGAGTGGAGGTATAGCTCCTCTCTTCCTTGATCTCAGCACTAGATGGGGTGAGTGGTCAGCATCACGCCCCGGCCGGCTTTATCCCCGGGAAAGGACCCCGGTACCCATTGTAGAGGAGGCTGGGTGGGCCCCAGAGCCGGTCTGGACGCAGAGGCTAGAGGAAAAATCCTCTGCCCCCGTCGGGGATCAAACCCCGGTCGTCCAGCCCGTAGCTAGTCACTATACTGACTGAGCTATCCCAGCTCATACAGTATCTAGGTTAGTACTGTATTATGTTTGGTGCACCAATAATGCAAAAAAGCATTTTCATATATATACTTCACATAAAAACATTAAAATACCTCTTTATAACATAAATCAAAAGATTTCAAAGTGGGAACTACTTTCTTCACACATATATGCAGGAAAAGGTTTTTCTCCAAATAACAACTGAATTTCTAGAGTGTTAGTTTTGAAACATAATAGGTTCTGTTACTAATTCATGATTATAATCATATCATTTTAACATTTTATTCCCTTGTAAGACAACCCGCCGGCCGCAGTGGCCACACGGTCTGAGGCATGGACCTTGTGCGCCTGGCCGCTGGGACAGTGGGTTCGAGTCCTACTCAAGGCATGGATGTTTGTCCGTGTTTTTCTGTGTTTGTATAGGTAGGGGCCTTGCGTCGGGCTGATCACGCATCCAAGGAGTCCTACCATTGTCCAAATAGACCAAAATTAATAAATAAAAACCTCGACACCTACGAGCAAAAGAGGATATAGAGAGAGAAAGAAAGAAAGAAAGTAAGACAACCCATGACAACATTATTTACAAACTAACTTCATAGAGCAGAATTTTCTTTTAAAGTTGACAGTTACTCAGTCAACCTACAGATCCACTAATTTTAATGATTACAAAGTTCAATGCTATATTTATAAGACTCAACTAACTGGCCCTGTCTCAAGCCAGTTCAAGCCATTACTCCTTCTGATTAATCTCTATGAATAATGTGAATTATTATATACAGATTATAGTATTGTAGTGGACGTTAACCATGGCTCACCATACCACTGAATAAACCACATTTCAACTGAATATACAGATGAATAAACTGAATAAATGGCTCCATGTATCATATAATTTTAATGTCTTCTATATTCTTCAACTACAAATTTTAATTTAATGTGCTTTTGTTAATTCAAATATAACTGCAAAAATGTTAGATATAATAACAAATTGATAAAAAAAGTTACATTTCCATTAAGGTCATCCATGTAATAAATTAATTAAACTCCATGCATACTCATAAGCACGTGGCCAAATGCAGCCTGCAAACCATAGCATAGCTTTAAATAAACACTTTCCTGAAAAAAATTAAAAAGTGTTCATTTACAATAGCCTGAACTGACAAAGTATTATCCCTTACCAGTAATCGAAGAGAATCAAGCTTCGCTATGCGGAGTTTAGAGTCCAACTTCTCTAACAACAATGGAATGCAGAACTCTGCAAAAGCAGGTGTGGCTACAAGGCATGGTAAAAGAGCAGCTGCCAAGTCATCACGAGTAACTGTGTTTGGGTTGTTGGGAACCTGTTACAGATAAATACATTAACTTAATTATCTCTTAGCAAAGAAACTAAACTTACATACTCAGGACATAGGTCTTACATAAATTACTTACAGCACAAATGCAGAAAACTCATATGATTCTGAATAATCTATCCAATTAATATAACTGCAGACACTTAAGAATCAGTTCACAAGGCAATAAAACCTTTCTTATGCACAAGACTTAGTATTTTCTATTCAAGCAAATCAACTCATAGACCAGACTTTCCGCACTTCTATCTAGCCACTTAACATGGGGCACTTTCTACTACATTAATCAAATATTTGCAGCAATAAAAATTTATTCTTAAATATTTGTAATACATTCACTGCAACCTTAACTAGTGGTAGACATCCCAGGATCCAATGGATTTTTAGGGATTTGTGTGCACTTTGAAACAACTGTAAACACACTTGATAATTGCTGGATTAACCCATAAAAGAGTCATAATACATGAATAAAAGATAATACATATTAAAATATAATTTTCATAAACTTAATAAAGTTAACTTTTCTGAAACCAACACCCTTGAGGATGAGATAACTTAGGAAAGCATGTTCTGATGAACTCCAGCCTTTGAAGTTCACAGCAGCAAGGAAGAAACTGGGAAAAATATTAGGAAATCCTGAAAGAATGGAATTATCCATAGCAAAGTTCTTGGTAATGTAAAGCATTCTAAACAATCATTACATTATTCTGTCTACATTAAGATGTTTTTATACTCACTGAATAAAAATCAACAGGAAAGTAGCATGCCAGTACTTCAAACATCTCCTCTGTTAGATGGCCGAGAGGAAAAGTTTTAATGAAGTGTGGAAGCATGCCAAACAGCAACAACAAGTTGTGTGGATCTCGCTCACCATCGACCATTGATATCACGCCAAAAACAAAGTCAGGACCAAGCAGCTTTAATTCTGTAACAGACATTTTAGTATTAGGAACAGAATAACATCACATACTTTGTTTGAAGAATTTTTGACAAATAAATTCATAATGAAATGACTGATTATAAGAAATTATTTTGCCACTTTCAGAAATAACAACCCTCTTAGCATGAAAACCTGACACATATACCTAGTATGGTACTTCATGCAAAGATCCATTACACTGTTATCCTACCAAGTTAGAGCCAAGAATATGCCACATAATACAATTATCTTTCCTGATCACACAATCATAATTTCATATTTTACCACAATATTGTAAATATTCTTATGAAATGTATACAACGTATGTCATGTATATTTTGAGGAAAGAAACAGGTGTACTGTTAAAATAGACTGTTTATAACATTACCTACCTTTGCTGTAATTTTTAATAAATACTTGAAGTATTTTATAGATAGTGCTACGGTCTGGTTGCTTATGAGATTGACAATGAACGTGCTGAAACATTGCAGTCACTATCTGTGCTGGGGCATCTTCTGGAAGGTTATTCATTTGTACCTGTAACACACACATTTGTATAATACCCCTATAACTTTAAAATGGGGCCAAGTAAGTCCACCAAAATTGATCACCATTTGTAATTATCAAATTTAGGGAAACACTTCCACTTAGAAACAAAGCAAACATTTATGGTAAGAAAATATTATATAAAATAATCAGCAATGCAAAAGTCAAAGACAGTTAGACTCTTGGTTTATTTAATAACACTTTCCCAACTGAACATGCCATGGCCAATTCTAGAGTACTATAGTTAGACAGGAAACATGTAAAGCATTACAAAACACAAATGTATCCAGAGGGCTAATAAAGAGAATAAAGAAAATTTATTAATAATGTGAACACTGTAATCACAGATGGCAAGAAAATAAAAGTTTCTATACATATATACAGGTTAGACAGTGAATTATTTAATGATAATGGCTGAGGTAGTAAGGAGAGTAACAGATGAATAAGAGAATGGAATACAAAGAATTATGGTATAAGCAGATGGCAGAGAAAAGCAACTCAGACAAGAAATTTCAATTGGATATTAGAGTAAGACTGAATAAAATGTAAATTTGGATAAATACAACTGAGATACACTTTCAATACTAGCAGGCACTAAAAGGAGAGCCTGATATAGGGAAATGTTTAATAAATTTAATATTCTTCCACTAGCCATTATCATTTGAAGTGCACAATATAAAAAATTTCAAACAAACTCGGATATCCACAACATAAGTAAAAGATACAGATACAACCTTCACATGCCAAATACTAAACTCGGTAAATATCAAATATGAGTTTCACTATACAGAATTAAGCTATTTAATAATCTCCCCACCCCAATTAATAAAAAGTCTGGATTATAATATAAAGAAATCTGAACCAGCACTAAATAGTATCTCCTATCTCACTCCTTTCATTCTATAGAAGAATATACCTCAACCAAAAATTCTTAACTACTATAAATACATGTAAGCAATAGTGGTTATGCTTTCTTGTATAATTATTTTTTTCATAATACTGTAGTTGACTGTATATTACTGTCATAACTATGTAATTTATATTTGTATTAGAAACAAGTATTGTATTTGTGCTATGACATGTTCTTTATCCTTGGCTTGGGCCTATGAAGGATCTATGGAATGTAACTAAATTCCATTCTAAGTAGTGACACTTCATTTCTTCAGCCCTGAAGATGGATGCAGTATGTTTCTCAAAAACAGTGGTATCCACCTACAAATAAACATGGCGTCACAATGCAGAAGACCACCATCAACATAACAAATCCTTCAGTAAAATACATCATGTTCCCAAGTTTACCAAATGCTGATATGTGAGGTGTGCGCTTGCTACATCGAACAGTAAACGTATTCAAAACCAAACTGATTGTGAGTAAATTTGTATGTACATACAATTGCAAGAATTCCTTGCAAAACTGCTGGAATAACTGAGTTATGGTCCTTAAGGCGATCACAGAAGAAAGCTGTCATGAAACGTAATTCTTTTTCTTGCAGACAATCTTGTGGCAGGTTTTGGATAACCTCTGCTAGAATTTGTGTTCCTTTTACTCTCAACTCTGGTTTTTTGTCTGTAAGTACAGGTCCCAATTTTTCTACTAACTTCAAAAGATCTGCACTCTGACTCTTGACACCTGAAGCATAGAATGGTAAAAATGTTTTACATATGCTGCTTAAAATCATCAGTTGATAAATTTGAGGCAGACTTATGGTTATGGTTAATTTCCACACCTACAAATTATTATGTTAATGAGACTTCTGTCCTCCTCCAAATATTATTACTTACTTCTTGGCTCTACTGACATTGAAGGACCTTTGCCACCTCACATGTGGGAAGTTTCTTAAGATACTTAGACATGTGGTAAAACTCCTTGGACAAGTAATCAGCCCATCACAAGGCCTCTAGCATGCATTGAGAGGGATTTGAACCCACAATCCCAGTGCCCAAGCAATCAAGGCCCACATACTACACAGCCATTGTGACCAGCAACAAACCTTTTTAAAATTATCAAATCAAAGGGGTTGGGTGGCTGGAAGGCTTATGAGAAAACTTGACGGATTTTAGAAAAGATGGGGAGAATGGGTCTCCAGAAATATGTGGTGCGAGAGTTTGGGCTGGATTGATCTAGCTCAGGATAGGTAATGAACCTTAAGATTCCATAAAATACGAGGTTCTTGATTAACTGAGCTTATCAAAAGAATGTTGGATGCAATGTTTATTAGTTTGTTAATGAACTTTCGACGAACAAAACACTCCAAAATACACAACGTTCAATAATATTCACCATTTGCAAAATCGGAACACTTGTTCCTAAAATGTTTATCTTCCACAACTGTTTCATTTATCATACCATTAAACCATTCACTATCCCATTCCACCTCCATTTTTGTTGCCTCGAAAGATAATATTTGAATTACAGCAATTATTATCACAGACTATTCGAGTCCACCTGTCTCCCACAATAGCAATCAAATTCCCCCATGTTCATAACCACTATGTTGGTACATGCGGACACAACCACAGATTGCCAATTGTCAGGAATCATGCTCTATTGTTCGGGTTGTATTACTAAGGCCATCGGATTATCCCTGTTCCCTTTACTACACACTGATTGTAAACAACGGAACTCTTTACGTTGGTGCAATTGATTCCAGTCCGAACACAGAGTCCTCTGCCCACTTTTCCATACTACGCCGCTGCGATATTGTCAGTTGATGGAATGATGGTTGGAAAATGGAAGAAGCATGTGAAATGCTAAGAAATATTACTGAAATGCCGCAAAGATCGAGGCATTCAGAATGGGAGGGTGCATAGGAATCAGCCGATCCAGAAGTGATGGGATAGACGACCCTTCAGGAAATGTTACAAGGCCAAATTCAGGTAAAATCTAAATATATTTGTCTTTTGGTGATAACCTTGGTAAAACTTGTATGTCTCATTTGGGTCAAGGAAATAAGTTTTTACCGGAATTTGGTTACTATATTATTTATTAAAACACAGTGGTCCAATGAGTCGTTAATTCCGAACCCTTACATTGTGTTATAAACGTAATGACAACATGATTTGGGACAGTTATTGTGTTTTATGTAATATTTTTATCAGCTCAAAAACTTACAGGAAATACACGGAAGAACCACCCCTTGTGCCATGAAACTATTCGCTGGAAGTCAGATGTGCCATTGACTGAAGGCCAGCTTCGCAGTAAGAGGGATGAATTCTGGGACACAGCTCCAGCATTTGATGGACGAAAAGAGATTTGGGATGCTTTGCGTGCAGCAGCGGTAGCAGCAGAAGCTGTTGATTTTGAACTTGCACAAGCTATTCTAGATGGAGCAAACATATCAGTTCCTAATGGTAAAGGCATACACTGGTGTCTGTCTTTATTCTGCTGTTCCTTTAAATGCTGTATTTTAAACTTGGTGAAAATTAGTCACTTTGAACTTCAAGCTATGGGATGCAGGTGGCCAGAATGTGTCCATTTAAACAGTACAGGTTGTAAAGGAGTGGCTGCTGGTGTTTCCTTCCAAATCATTCCATAGGCTTTCCCTAAGAGACCCAAGTACACCACACCAGAGGTCAAAGAGCTACCAAGACAGTGAAATTGCCCCTTGTCATTAGTTATATGTTTCTCCTAGTGGATAAGGAAAGATGTGTATTTTTATGCATGGTTTCAACAGTTAATGGTACAACGTCTTGGAAGTGTAGATCTTACAGGTGATGCATGGTTTCATCTTAAGAGATATATGAACTCTTATCAGCACTAAAAAGTCTGGTGTCTAATGATAATATCATCCTGTACTGTGAAATGAATGGCAGAATGTTTGTCAGTTATATAGCACTATTCTTCCACCACCCAGTCGGTAATGTTGTTTCGGACATTTTCCTAAACATTAAACATAATAGTTATTCTTTCAAGTGTCTTAGTGTTCAAGAAGTTTTCTGGGAGGATAATTTTATCTGTATTAAATCCTTTAATGACATCTACTGACCAGTCCACATGGCACTAGAACACAGAAGATCGTCATCTTTTGTATCCACGTTTTACACAGATTTAATATTAAAGAAATATTTTCCATTTTGAATGGGAAAGGAAAGTAATGCAGTTGTTTCTGCCACTGACATATTATGAACCTACTCACTGCACATCTAAGGTGAGTTTAGCAAAAATGTATGTAAAAGAAAAAGAGGTATATATCATAGTAATTTTGTTCCCATTAATAATACTACAGTGAAAATATACTCTTGTACTAAAAAGTGTTTGTGTCTTGAAAATTGTTATTCATTGTACGAGTTTAAAGTAAAAACCACCAAACCTTTTGAGTGTGCTTTGTACAAAATCTTGGAAGTCAGTGTATGCTGATGGTCATGCCAAAATGGTATATGTAGGATTTTAGATTCTCATGGTTGTGAGTATGAATATGGTTATCTTCTAGATGGTAGCATTGGTAAACTTCTACCAGGCTACATGGTACTACTACCCAGAAGATAACCATCAGCATGGCATATATTGTGAGCAACGTAAGATTGAAAGTTTTGACTTCTTGTAATAATTGTCATCACAGTAATACATCACACATTGCAGGTTTCTTGACAGAATGCTATGATGAGTTGGGTACTCGTTATCAAGTGCCAGTCTATTGTCTCTCCTATCCCATCAACATTGTAAAAGAAGACAGCGGAAGAGATTCTCCAGCTGAATGCTCAGGTTGTATAGATGTTACAGAATCAAAGTGACTGCATGATAATATGCTAAAATGAAGTTTAATAATTCTCATATTCTGATCAGACATTAGCAGCTAATAATTTCTTTCTGTGTAAGACTTGAGGTTCTCACAGCTGTGAGTATGAAGATATCCGTCTTCTGGGTTGTTGCGCTGTGTAGTCTGGTCGATGTTAACCAACGTTTCAGAGGTCATACTGCCTCCGTCATCAGGGCTATGACGGAGGCAGTATGACCTCTGAAACGTTGGTTAACATCGACCAGACTACACAGCGCAACAACCCAGCAGACGGATATCTTCAATTTCTTTCTGCTTTTATAGAATGGTAAATGTTTACATTTGTTCTCTTAACAGAACCAGTTGATGGCGGGACAGAAATGGTTTTGAAGCTCCGACTATCTTCAACGTGTATGGATGTGAAATTACCAGTGTGTACTAAGGATACCATAGGAATGGCAAAAAAGAAATTGCAGGTCAGTCAGTTTTACAACACCCGACAATTTTCAATCATTTCTTGTCCTTTCCAAGACATTAACTATTCAAAGAAAACTCTACTGGCAGTTGGTTAATTAAGCATTATGCTTTCATGAAGCTTTTTTTGTGCTTTGGGATGGTCCGTGCAGGATTTGTAATAGAAAAAGTGGCATTATGACAGGTTTTTCTGTGACTTATTTGGTTCTCTCATTCCATTAGTGCTTCGTATTCACTCATATCATCTGGGGGCTGGACAATGGGTCTGTTAGCAGCCGCAGTTCTATACAGACATAGTCTCTCCCTTCTGTAATAACAGTACTATCATGTTTAAACTTTCAAATTTCATTTAAGTTTCTTGATCTCAGATTTGTGAAAAAACATGTAATGCTGATGGATTAGGTAAATTGCTATAGCAAATGAAATTAGTTATTGGCCACTGATTTCTCCATCCTGAATTATCCTGTCACAAAGTCTTACCCATCTTCTCTGTCTTCCCATAGCATTTCTCATGTAACTGTCCATTTGTTCTCAACTATGTTTTGTATATTTATTCATACCATTGTGTCCTTAATATGACTAACGTTTCTTGTGAAAAGAATGTCATGATAGTCATCGCTGTGAAAACCTGAAATCTAAACTTTCTTGTGGTGTTTGTACCTTCTTGCCTGATGTGTACTGCCATGCTTAGTATGTATGTTGGCTGTTCTGGTAATTATATTAATATATATCAAATTGTTATTTTTCTCCCCAGAGTCAAGAAGGATTAGAACCATCTCGACAGAGGTGGTTTTTTGGTGGGAAGTTGCTTGGCGATAAGCTGCGCATTGAAGAAGCAAAGATAATGCCTGGTTACGTGGTACAAGTGATAGTGAATCATGATCAGATGTCTAGAGTGGAGAGTTGAACTGCAAATACTGCAGATTGATTATAACTTGATGTGTTTTAATACAAAGCATGTTCGACTGAACATTGTTAGAAGTGATACATGCTTTATTGTTTTAAATATACAACAGAAATTTATTGAAATTTTTTATTGAGGTATAAAGGTGTATTATCTAACAAGAAAACGGGTGTGAATTACTAATCAAGTTCTTTCTTCTTCTTCCTGTTCATTTATATGATTAGCATGGCACTGGATAAAATACATCAGTACATTTATATTATGTTGGAATGGAATTATGCTACAATGGCACAGTTTGTTTCTGAAACAATGAATTAGTTTTGACATTTCATATTCAGTGCACATGTAATATACCTACACAATACTCCAGATGGTTTACACTTTTAATTACAATTATAATTTAGAAGTGATGGTTTAGAATTTCAATATCTTGAGATACAAGTTAAATACTGAGAAACTAATTTTTATACATATCGAACATTCTATAGGGAGGCAAGCTACTGTTTGCAAACTACATGGAGAGGACATTTTTTTATATTTTTAAGCAATCTACTCTGTATAAGTAGCATTCTACTATGACCCAGTCTCACTCACTTGGGCAAGAAGGTGACTGCTCAAAGTTGTTTGCTCCTGTCATTTCACAGGATGTTTATAATTTCTTCATGAAAATTCAGTCAATTCTGAAAACCTGGCACAGACTTGGCTAAGTTGTATTATGTTATATAGTTCTGAAACTATTCTTGACTAAGAAGTTTCAGATGTGCTAAGCTTAAATTACCGCATATTTAAAAGCTTGCAGCTACAGTTGTCGTCCTGAGTACTGACTGATATTCAAATAGGAGATATGAGCAAAGCATTTCTTCTGAATATATTTAATTATAGTACCACTCAATAATTTATTTTAAATACTGTCAAGAGAACAATATTTATTCATTCACATATAAAATATATAACTGTCAATTGACTACACCAAATGTTGCAGAGCAGAATGGTTAGCACTCCTTTTTTGTGTCGGGATGTCCTGGTTCAAATTTCAGCCCAGAGACCAGCTATCCTGACAGGTTTTTCAATATTTCCTCAGTTTGTCCAGGCAAATGCCAAGATAGTACCTTAAATTTGGCTGTGACTGTTTCCTTCTATATCCTTTCCAGTTCATTAATTATCCAACACTAGTCTCAGCTACTGAGGTATTCTATCATAACATAAATCCTACGCAGCTGTGAATTTACATACTTAAATTTATCCTAGAACAATGATTATGACACATTATAGCAAGCTAACTGTAATACAATAGAAAGCAATAAACCAATGTCAGTGACACTAAGCTTGCTTTAGTAAACAACATGGTTTGAACATTATTTGTCTGATGATGACATAACTGCATCAAAACAGATGTCAACAAGATAGATATTTTGAGTATCAATGAATAAATATTGCTGACAGTACTCATAATTAATGTAGTATATGTAATGGGAATGTCCCAACACCTTTTTTGTAAATGAACATTTGTTGTATTTTTGTTGACAATACTTCAGTTATAGTGAAAAATGTTGGTGTTTAGGATTTCAGAGTTTTTTCAAAACAATGTTATGAGTGGTAGATAAGTTAAAGTTTGAAAATATTTGATTCTTTAATATCATCATAAGGCAATGAGAAACTTTCTCTAGACCAGAAAATGAGATGTCAGTTTCTCAAAAGCATTAATTTTGTATTTGTTTTTATGTTCAATATCAACTGAAAATAGCGATTCTCTATTTAATCTGTTCAGTACAGATCCTATGGTATTTGTTACTTTACCTTGTATGCATAATGATTTTAACTTATTTTATACATAATTAAATTGCATCACTAACTGAATGTTTGATGCCAGGAAATGTGTAGCGATTTCCTGATTGAAAGAAAAACGATTAAATTCAGACAGGTTTACTATATACTTGTTCAAAGAAATGGCTATGGACTCTCATAAAAAGTAGGCAAACACCAAAAAGGTTGGTTTCATAGATTGACATCGTCAGTTACAAACAAAGGCAGCTGCTGCAATCTACTCTTGATTGGGAATCTCATTAATGTACATAGTGTACAGGTAGATGTATGAAATCAATTTCATAAACATTCTTCAAATAGTAGATAAAACTACCTCAGAACTTAAGAGTAATATAAACAACTGGAAAATTATGTTTCAAGAAACATTTTCTATCTACCTACTTGATATCCTTTTGAATGCAGTAAGTAGAAACTACAGCTTTGTCTTTCTGTGTAAATAAAGCAGCAATGTACATGAAAATATATCTAAGACGTAATATAATCATTGTGGGTTGTTTCCCTAGCAGTTTCTCAGACTGAATGAAATATCAGCACACATGACTTGCTACAGCAAACACATGCTGGATGAAATTAGAAGGTAAATAAAAAATTTTAATTTAAAACAGTAATTTGAAAAGGCAAAGGGATAGTTTAGCCCTGTCAAGCAGAAGTTGCCCATGATAAAACAATGTGAGAAAAGAATAATCAGTTTTGATAATTTAGTTAAATCATATGTTATGTAAGGCCACAAACAGAATGTTTATACATTATGAAATTTGTTTCAAGAAAATCCTATGTTCATATTTCCTTTATGTGGTCAGTGGTGTTAATTTTTCGAATTTTCCTTTAATGTCATTTTGTGATTGGTAGACAGTGTGCTATGATTCTAAGATCATATTCAGAACAGCAGCTCCATTAGATAAAACATAAATGGTCAGGTTGCATCATTTAACAAGCACTACTGTAACAAGTCATTATGATGCTGAATTTCTGTGCAAGGTTTTGCTCATAGATTCTGTTTATCACTGTATATTTTTCCTTTAATTTATGTATGTTTACTATGTAAATAACGTCTGGGGGTAGATATATCTTAGGCCTCGTCACTAAGCGATATAAAATCCCAAGAGCGATATTTTGGGATTTGCATGTAAAGAAGGGGTTGTTTCATATTTCAAAAGGTGCCAATGGATTAAAGAAACGATTAATGTGCATGAAAATATAATGCAAGTCTGAAGTTAACAATACTCTATTGTGATAAATGAAGTCAAGGGGAAACAAGTTTATATAGCAAACTTTTGTTTGATGATAAATGAAGCTGTTACTAATAAAATTTTGAAACTTTTTTATGGGTGTCAAGAGTGATGTGTAGCACATAATTTAGAGAATTTCAGTATGTATGATTCTGACAAATGACTGTTATGTATTGTGTGAAATAGTACTTAATGATAACATATTAAGGGATATATTAAATTAACAAATTTAAAAACATTGTACACTATATTTGTGATTTGTTTGCAGCACTTGGTATCAGTGTGAGGTAATGTAAAATTATGGTAACATTTGAAAGTTGAAATCAAAATAAAATTATAACATCAATTCTTAATTCATTTTCATTATAAGCCCCATTACTTGACAATTTTAGATGTACCAGTAATAAAGGCTACAGAAAGTTAATTAATCCACCTTTAAACATGACAGCATACTTGTACCATCTTCACTGCCACATATGTGATAAGTCATGTGCTGTAAAATTTTTTGAACTTAAATGATAAATATATAATAGATACAATAAAATTAGCTTCTTCTATGAAGACAGTACAGCATGACTTCATTTCTGTTATTGTATATGAATATATCATAAATATTTCATACAGTATTATTTTGCTTATTCATATCCAGGAAATACTATTTTATTTTATGATGTTTAATCTACTTACTTTATGATATTCTGAAAATTAATTTTCCCTTCTCAGTATTAGAAAAATGTCATAAAATGCTTGGATGTTGCTGGTGCTATTTGAGTAGCCTTTTAACGTATTTGAGCTCATGAGTGAGCCAGACGGCAAATGAAAGGAGAACCAGTGATCCAGACTGATGACTTGCTGCAAGTGATACTGGTACATATAGCAGTAGTGTGGATATACCGAGGATAACCTGCAAAATGTTTGTAATTGTCACCATCTTTATCATAGTTACATGATGTGACATCTTTTTTCTTTTTTTTTAAAAAAAGTTCCTTAGAAATAGTTTAATGTCTATACATTTCAGATAATGATAATGAACATTATTTTGAAATGTCCTTAAAGAAAATACCATACTTACTCATCTTATATTTGAGAATGGAAAAAACAGACATTGGCATCTCAAAATTCACAAATCCATAGACTATATTATGATAATATTCAACAAGCATGGAAAGGTGTTACCTTTATAGAGTCCACATACATTCCGAAGATGTTCCTCATGACATATTACAAACATCACTGTTGCTATGTGATTTGAGGTTAATGTTATGCCTTAGGTCACTCTTGCATTAATTTTATCTCTGGCCATTGACAAACATTAGGGCATTAAGCAGCAATGGGGAAAAAAGTTACATATTTACCAGAGAACTTCACATAAGAATTTTATCTCTACAAGTAATAAAATTGTTTTCTTATGACTTTCACTTCGAAAGGAGGTCAGCTTATCATTGGATAAAAATGGTTGTAAGTGGGATTGGGTTAAATCTGACTCACCTGTATGGGTATATGTGATTATTTACTCAACAAATAAAACAATAACTTACAGTAAACTAACATGAACATGGTAGATGGAATTTCTTCCATCACAGATGTAATGTTTATAATGCTACGACTCGGTCAACAGAAGCCTCATTTGTGAACAGTGTGTGACATGTGAAGACAGAAACTGATACCAATGTAGGACAGCCTTCAGACATATCTTTCATTTTGATCCCATTACTGATCTTCAAATTCTTACCTGTGTCCATCCCATGATAGCAACAGCAGTTGCAGCTGTATAGGCCCGTGGTGGAAGTTTCACCTTGCGAGACAACACCCACATGCCAGAGATAAGAGCAAGAGTTGAAGTTCCCTGTCACAAGAACAAAACTCATGACATTCAATACAACAATCAGTGCCAATACATTATCAGTTTGTGAGATTCAAGGCTCTCATGGCAGTGAAGATGGCAATGTTGTTGCTATGTAGACTCACAGGTAGATACAAGCATTTCAGAAAAAAACATAATGTCTCCATCTTCAGGGAGAACAGTGCTGTTTCCCCTAAGGGTTCACTATGTAAGATTTGAGGTTCTCATGGTGGTGAAAATGATAGTTCTGTTCTTCTGCGTTGTGGTGCTCTGAAGATGGAGACACTATGGTTCTCCAAAATGTTAGTACCCACGTGTGAGTCTACATGGCATCACAACTCAGAACAATATAATATATTAAATTCAACTTTGAATTTACATTTTCCTAATAACCCTTATTTTAGGATTACTACTATTAATTACATGTCTGTGAACATACAGTATCTGAAGACCTTTTTTTCAGCCTTAGTATAGCAAAAGAAACTATAATGTGCAAAATATAATAATTCTTATTCAAAGATATCACAAAAAGGTCCGAAATCAGAAATGTGTTAGTTATTCTACATACAGACTGCATATGAACAAAAGAAAAGGTTGTTAACCCTTTAAAGCCCAACAGTAATTATATGTATTACATGCTTTAACATTCAGTAATTCTACATTTTTCCCAAAATGTATTTGTTTCATGAGTCTCGCAGTAAACAGTGACTATGTCCTCAACAGCATTAACCAGTTGATCTGTGTAATGGAGAGGTATTTCTTTGAGGTACAGACTGAATTCTTAAATATTATTTAACCAAGCTTCAGCTCTGAAGGGTTTAACAATTCTTGTTTGGTGCCTCAAGTATACCCATCTATCTAATATAAAATGAATACTTTATTCTGTTTGGAAACAATCTTGCACAATATTATACTAGATTCTAAATATATATGTGAGCCTGGGCTACATCACAGTAAGAGGGGAAGGTATGATGGAAAGTGAAAGAGGGGAACAAAATGCCTTCCCCTCTCTCCCCATACCTTGGTTGGCTGGCCACAGTGTGTATTTGTAATCGTTAATGAAGCTTGGCGATATCTTTCAACAAGTATATTAATGCAATGTCAATGTTTAGTACATACATCAAATCACAACGTACATATACTGATCACAATTCCACATGAATGTGGTTTATCTACCTACCAGTATTCTGTGGTTAAACTGAACTGTTGTGGGATTTTCAGTGATGTTTCTGAGTTTTGGTGAAGATGCCATAATGTCATCAGGAATCCACTTGTCTGCCATTTTTGGAAAAGAATTATATACCAAGCCTGCATCCAAACCAGCTACAAAGGCACCTGTAATATTTATACTAAGCTTAGCACAACAGTGACTATAATTTAGTATAGTGGCACTAATCTGAGATGGTTCATTCCCAATCCAGTACAGACAGCATGAAATTCTGGAAGTGACGTGTCTTCAAACATGATGTTAAAAATTCTGTAAGTTTAACACACATGAAAAGCCACCCAGCACTTTGGTCACTGGCATCAATGTAATATAAAAATATACAATTTTATAAAACATCCATAACAATAAGATTAATCAAAAGAAAATGTAATACACGAAAGACAATTATCCAGTTTCACATAAGAGTACCTTTTATAATTTGGATACTGTGCTCTACGCCTATCATGGGAATTCAACTAACAATAATCCAAGCATACAAAGAATTTTGGATAACAAAAGTAGAAACATTCACCTCAATACCACTTATACTGCAGCAGAAAGTTTTCATATCTGCCGTCTTCTAGTATTAGCTACTTTTTCATGGATAAAGTGTTAAACAGACAACAAATCTGGAAAATACCAACTTACCTTTTAAGGAAGACCGAGAATAATATGGCTTGGACATGACCAGCTATAATAGAAACGGTAACAGATTTCTGAACTGAAAAGCTCAGGGTTGGTTTAAGGGTGGTATAATTTAGATACAGCATTACATGCCAGATGAGACTGGAGAAAAGGCATGGATCACTGATGCCATAATTAAAATCACTCAAAGGAAAGTGGATAGGGCTACACATAGGTATGGTGGGAACTGTAACAGAAGACAAAGATCAAGGAAAATGCATAGCCACAGAAATATTTTATCTTTATCTTAAAACATAGAAATTCACACAGAAAAATGCTCTGAAGATCTTGAGGTGTTTACCTGAGACAGCAGTCAGAAACACCATGCCTTTACAAGTATGAGTCAGCCAACGGAATCGTCGTGCAGAGGCAGTTACAGTTCCTGCAAGTTTCTGTGCTGGAAGAAGGTGATCAAAAGCTGACCAAAGCAAAAGGGTGTATAGTAGAAAAGCTAAACTTAGATGTGCTGCAAGTCGATACTGGGACACTCGTGGGACATCACTTTCACCATGAAAACGATCTTCCAATCCTGACTGCACCATGTACCAGCCCATCAGGCCCTGAACAAAAATAGGTAACATGGTGTACTAAAAGTATAAAATAATTTAAAAAAAGAGATTGTTTCAATATGTGTTTATCAATCAAATGTGGTAATTCTAGATATTGCCAATTTATTTAAAAATGGATGAATTACATCTCAAAGTTTGACAAACATAGATTAAAATTTTCAGTGTCTTCTGAGCTATATACGGAGTTCCTCATGAAATCTCTGCCAAACTTTAGGTGGTTATTCACTGGATTATTTTTGGTGAAATATTTTGTATATAAACAAAAGTCTCAACCATTATATTATGATAGATAAAATGGGAGAAAACTTACCTTATTTCAGTGTACAAGTGTCACAGTATTTTAATCAGGGCTATGAAAATTGTTGGATTGGTCATGGACATCCACATTAGGGTTTATACAAAAACCGACTTTTGAAAAAAACGGTTTTCAAATCCCAGTATTTCCAAAAAACCGGTTTTCGATTTTTTAAAAAAAAATATATACTTGAAGATTTTTGTCTTCTGGGTTGTTGCGCTGTGTAGTCTGGTCGATGTTAACCAACGTTTCAGAGGTCATACTGCCTCTGTCATCATCGCCCTGATGACGGAGGCAGTATGACCTCTGAAACGTTGTTAACATTGACCAGACTACACAGCGCAACAACCCAGCAGACAGAAATCTTCATACTAACCGTTGTGAAAACCTCAAATCTTACATATTTATATTTATTTTAAAAATTTTCAGTTTACTTAATATTTATGGAACTACAAAAATAGAACAAAATAAAATATACTACATACAAAACCAAATAAAAACTAAAATAAATAAAATCCGTACAAAATATAAATTATAAATTTTTATTTCATTTAGTATTTTTCTTCAGGAAATATGATTTCAAAAAACATAAAATGTCCACTGAACGATTACTTAATCTTGTTCTTATTCTAGATACAAAATTGCCTGAAATAGAAAATACTCTCTCACTGGCTACTGAACTTGGTTTTATCGTTTTCAGGGCATCAAATAATAAATCTAAATTCTTTGTTCTTTTATTAGTTGCCTCAGTGTCTTTGGATTTGATATTATTTCTTCAGGTTTCTCAAGAAATCTATGAATTGATTTTTCCATGGCTTCTTTTAGAGCATTGCCCTGATTAATAGTTTCTCCGTCTCCGATATATTCATCGTCGGAATCTGTTTCCATACAAGAAGTTGGATATATTCTAGACAATATTTTTCCAGATAACTTAATAATATCAGGTTTTTAAGCTAGTGGAAATACACTAGATTTTTTTGTTAAAATGTTTTGTGGATTTTGCAAATATAGCAAAAGGGTTACCAATCCAACTTGTCTTCTTTCTTGAATTTGTACTTCTAAAGCATCTAATAATTTGTAACTAATTTCAGCCCGACTCATGAAGATTAGTTTTACTACAATATGCTTGTGCCCGAGGCAATTTCAAGTCAAAATGCTAACGTTTTTAATTAATTAATTTTTACATATTAATTCTAGTATCTAAAACCGGTTTTTTAAATTTAAAAACCAGTTTTCGAATTTTACAAATTTATCCAAAAAATCCGGTTTTTAAACCTGGTTATTAAAAATCGACAAACCCTAGTCCACATGTCTGGCCAATCCATTTGCTACACTTGACAACCTTTGATTTCTGCTTGTGGGGAAGCATGAAGGACTTGGTGTATCAGGAGAAATCACAGACATGTTATTGACTCTTACAGAGCATCATGGATGGTGCTGATGTCATACGGAACAATAACTGGTATTTTTTTAGTTCTGATTATGGCTTTTGTATAAATCTGGTTTCCACTTACCTCTACCCTGACTGATTATAGATAATTTTTAGAATCATGCCATATCCATACGGACATTTTGTGTTTCTAAAGTTGATATGACAGTAATTTTTTTACTGATTAACTGATTTGAGTTACTTTTCTTAAATTCTTACCAGAATATGAATGCACAATAACTAAAGTATTAGCCTTTGACTGATTCAACAACCCCTCAGAAAATATACTATGCCACTTACACTTTCTACATAAGACAAAAAGACTTCTTTGAATCCACTTCTTATCACTTCAAACATTTCAGTACTTGTTTCATACACAAAACTGTATGTGGCAATCAAAGTTAATAATTTTACTTTCCAACAACCCCCACGTGGCTGTGATGTATTTTGTGTAAGATAAGCAGAAAATACTACCTGTAATGCAATTAATGTACCAAACGCAAAGATCCGTTTCTTCATTCCTGGTTTAAACCAACCACGTGCCCAGAATATTGCAGCAGGAATTAGGAATACTGCGCCAAAAGCACGTCCCCACATACGGTGTCCATATTCCATCCACCAAATATATTTGAATTGTTCAATTGTTATATCTTTATTTTTACTGCAACAGAAACAAACTACATTTTACTTAAACTCCCAAAAAATTCTAGCATTTGGTCAAGCCCTATGAATTACATATCAATGGAAGTAGGATCACTGTGGATTTAGGAACACCTTCCATCCTTAACTACTATAATTATGTGCAATATAATATGCATAATATGATGATATGTTGTTTATACTCGCAAAGTACATAACCTAAGACAACTGTAACTTTTATTACCAATTATTTGGTTCTATTTCTTGCAGTCTTTTAATTGAGAAATAAGCCGATCAGAAAGTATAAACCATCTTGCACATGACTCTCACATGAATGTGACGCAGTGAAATGTTAAAAAACTGAGTTAGACACAACTATTTATAATTTGCCTCCCAACTTCTTATTGGCAAATACTTGCTAATTAAAGCTCAGTTTCTCTGGCACATACCCATGATCAATTTAAAATAATTTTTTCAGTATGTTTTAGGTAAATGGGAAAGCATATCCATGTGCTTAGCTATCATGCCATGAAGGCATATAATGACTTAGAAATACTCTCAACCTTGGCACTTGATGGCAATGTGTCATAAAGTTGAAGATTTCTGTCTTCTGGGTTATTGCGCTGTGTAGTCTGGTCGATGTTAACCAACGTTTCAGAGGTCATACTGCCTCCGTCATCAGGGCGATGAATATGCCAATAGGGTGTGAGGAGTTGGATTTTATAGGCAGGGACGTGAAAGGTGTAGCCTGCCCCGAGCCATTGGGAGCAGGTATGGGAGTGGACCAATGGTAGCACGTGGGCGAGGGTGGGAGAGGGAGAGAAAGTAGAGAGAGAAAGGTGAGTGTAGTTGTATGGATAAAGGCCCTGAAAGGGGCCGAGTTACTGGTCTGGTTGGTTCTGGCGGCGCACTCTTGCTCGTTCTCGGAGTCCTCGGAGTGTGTGGATCAGAGGCTTCCAGGACCGGCTCAGGTGAAGTCCATCTTCCCTGTTAAAGTTATCAGGATGAAGTTCGATCTCGATGGCTTCCCTGATTAACCGGTCCATGTAGCCGGTTTTTGAGGAGAGGATAGAAGTGTCCTCTAGCTGTATCTTGTGCTCCAAGTTGAAGCGGTGTTCAGCAACCGCAGATTTCTCGGGCTGCCCGAGCCGGATGTGGCCAGGATCAAGGAGCACGAACGCCACATCCGGCTCGGGCAGCCCGAGAAATCTGCGGTTGCTGAACACCGCTTCAACTTGGAGCACAAGATACAGCTAGAGGACACTTCTATCCTCTCCTCAAAAACCGGCTACATGGACCGGTTAATCAGGGAAGCCATCGAGATCGAACTTCATCCTGATAACTTTAACAGGGAAGATGGACTTCACCTGAGCCGGTCCTGGAAGCCTCTGATCCACACACTCCGAGGACGAGCAAGAGTGCGCCGCCAGAACCAACCAGACCAGTAACTCGGCCCCTTTCAGGGCCTTTATCCATACAACTACACTCACCTTTCTCTCCCTCTCCCACCCTCGCCCACGTGCTACCATTGGTCCACTCCCATACCTGCTCCCATTGGCTCGGGGCAGGCTACACCTTTCACGTCCCTGCCTATAAAATCCAACTCCTCACACCCTATTGGCATATTCATCGCCCTGATGACGGAGGCAGTATGACCTCTGAAACGTTGGTTAACATCGACCAGACTACACAGCGCAATAACCCAGAAGACAGAAATCTTCATATTCACCGCTGTGAGAACCTCAAGTCTTACATGTCATAAAGTTGATGTTATGGCCGTCTTCACCCCTGGTGAAAGATCATACAATAATAACTACAATACTATAAAAGTATTTACAATATCCAATAATATATTATGAAGCATTAACTTCAGATTATAATAAGCAAATACCAACACAAAGTACAAAAACAATGCCAATTCTTGAGTAAGGCAACCAGCTATAAGAAAAGGTGCAATAGAAACAGTGTATCTGAACAAGTACATACTTTTAAATTTATAAAAGTTATATACAAAACAAGATATTTCAGACTTCTTTGTTTCAAAAGACCTGCTATAAACATAAGGAAGGCACAACCTATTTATGGAAATGAGGCTTGGACAATTTAAAAAACACTAAAAAAGGTGTCTGACATCAAAGACGACATCTACAATGATAGAAGGCTATTTGCTACTTGGACTGCACTGTATTTTCTTGATACTTCATTCTATCTGAAATACTGTAGTTCAGTATGTCACAAATCTGACTTACATTTTAAATTCTGGATACTGCTGGTACTTTCGAAATTCTTCCTCCCACTCCGTTTCTTGAACAGGGAGCTTTTCCCCAAACAGTTTCCATGTTACCATTGAAAGTCCAGATTCAGTCAATCTGGTAACACCACCTTTAATGACAGGAGTATCCAACAAAAATAAATATTTTAAGAAGTAAAGTAGAAGCAGAAGTACATGTTAATTTCTTACTTGGGCAAAAGTTTTCAGACTTCAGTTTTACCTCACAAATTAGACACACAGCTGAGTAATAGGCACATGTGCTTACTGTTCACTGCAGTTAAAAATCCAACTAAATACTCCCTGTCAGTTGTTTTGTCTTGTTTTTGTGCCATTTCTAATTTCAAACCACTTTTGCACGGTGTTGCACACACCATGCAAAAGTCCATATGTAATGTATGTCTAACTTTCATTAGCCTTTTAAATCCAAGTGGTTAACTGTATGCACCATATGCTTTAATAATCAGTAACAATGCATTTTGTATTTATGTGTTTCATATAATTCTCAGAATAAACATAAATTATTTCACTAAGCAGTGTTACCAGTTGAGATTTGTAATAGTGAAGTGTGGTCTTTCCTTTGCAGTACTAAATTAATTCTTAAATATTTTTAAGATGAATTCCAATTTCAAAAAGTTAATTACAATTATTTATGCCAGACACGTAAAAGCAAAGACACCAATATGTCTGCCTAATTTGTAATAAAAACAAGTATTAATGTTAATTAGTTTTCGAGACATATGACCAGATCCCATGGTACAACAAAGGTGCAGACTACATTTTGCTTTGCCATCTATATTCCTTGGTAGACAAATTAATAGGGTAGGAGATATACATGAGCCTGAGTTGTGGTATGCTTCTATCAATGAATTTTTTAGCACATATGTTGTATTCACACAAATACTCATCATGCTCGTCTTCTGGTCGTAATAACATGAAATGCAGAAGACCACCATCAACATCTTCACCATGATGATAATCTTGAATCCCACAAACCCTAGTCATCCAGACCATACCAAGTCACTTTATTGTACCAGAGGGTCATAGATAAAAAGAACAAGGTAGAGGTAGCCTGTCTGTAAGTAACATGCTTATGGATAGATTCAATCCCCAACTCCTTAAAAGCACCTAATGTGAAAAACTATACTACACTGCTGTATTAGTTAAAATATATTAAAGTTACCTAAAATAACTGCTCCAAATACCATACCACTGCACCCAAGCAGCCAATATCCAACAACTTTTCTTGCTAAAGGTGTTACATTTGCTGGCACACTCAGTACCGTGGTCTGAGTGCCTCGTATACCTGCAATAGCCTGGAATCCAAAAAAATGTTCTAACACAATTCTTATAATATTCTTGAATTCTGAATGCACTTCTAACCCGAACACTCAAAAATCAATTAAAAGCGAAAGATTCTTTACACACCCATTAGCTATTATCAATGTACAATGAACAGAGTGCAACTTGCTTCTCATCAAAAAGTTCAGTTACAAACAACTTAAAGAACTAAATTAGTAGCATTTTCTCTACTAATTAAATATATGAAGCAGTTCTTCATAAGATGCTAGCAGTAACAAGGATAGTAAAGAAATTTCTGGATTTTTATGGAACCCAGAAGTTCATTACCATGTTCATAAGGGCACAGAGTTGGTCCCCATCTGGAACCAGCTGAACCAGTTCACATTAACATGCTCTGCTTCTCCATGATCAACTCATATTAATCTCCAACATGCCTAGGTCACCCAGGTGACCTCTTACCTTCAGGTTTTCCTACTAAAAATTTTGTATGCACTTTTCAGATACTGTGTTGTAGATCCTGGTCATCTCATCCTCTTTGATTTTTTATGCTAATAATATATGGCGAAGAATTTAACTTATGAGGCTCTTATGAAGTTATTATACCATTTTTTCCAGTTCATCTTCTTCAGATCACACGCAAAGGTTATGTCACCATAACTCACTCACCAAAGCCTCATCTGTAAAAACAGGTCTATATGAAGATGGGTCTGGTTTAAAACGGTATGAGAAGCTCTAAGAGACAGCTCACAATGACCAAAAAACTGAACAAATTCTTGCTACGTGTAAATGTTATTCATTGGTAGCTCCAATCTCCACATAAAGTAAAACTGTCCTATTATATGGCATCTAGGTGCTTGGGAGGAGAGGAGGTATAGCTCCTACTCATTCTTAACCTAGGCACTAGATGGGGTGAGTGGTGAGCATCACACACTGGCAGTACTTTACCCCTAGGAAAGAACCCCAGTACCCAACGGATAGAAGGCTGGGTGGGCCCCAGAGCCAGTCTGAAAGCAGAGGCTAGGGGAAAAAAATCTTCTGCCCGTTGGGGATCAAACCCCAGTCATCAAGTCCGTAACCAGTCACTATACTTACTGTGCGATGATGGCTCAATCTCCATGCAACTGTAAATTATATTAAAGGGGATGGATGTATCTCTCAAGGTCTACCCTTCAATGCCCTTACCTTCACATGAAAAGTGATTTTACAAACGAGGCTCTGGCACCTCAGTTTTGTCAACATAACCTAATCACCCATTGTGAAGGAAATATTATTACCTAATTACAGAAAAATAAGTCACAGAATAAACTATGTATTACATCTAGTATGGAGGAAATATCAGTACCAGGAATTAGTCACAGTACTCTTCTGGATTACTTCTTACAAGTTTTGGTTACATATATTTAAAATTAAGGTAATATAAGTGAAAATTAAGTGTAAAACTTTTTATACTGGACTTACATTGTTAAGCACATGCCTGATACTTGTTTATCATATATTTTTAATTGTCTTGCTTCTGTTATTATGGTACTGTTCTTTTGCTTTTTATACACCTTGTTCCACAACCTGATCTGGGAACCAGAGAATGCATAAAAGGTAATCTAATCTAACGTGAAGTATATATTAAAAAAAAAAGCTACTGAGTCAACTTTAATAACAAACTCATTTAAGTTCCTTGTCCCCAACCACACACAATTTACCCTCTCCGAGTAAAGGAGTTTCTACATTATGTTTAGAATTAATCTGTTTACAACTTGCATGACAGTATTCTAATCACACACATAACATTTTCTTTCAGTACACATGTATGAACACTAATTTATGCATCCTTATTTTATGCATGCACACACACATGCATTTGCTTTTCATCTTATGTATTCTACATTTACTTGCCAGTTTTCCACATATACACAGTTCAATTCTTGTAAAAATGACAAGAAAGAAAGCTAAAGCACTAAATATAAGAAGAAGTTTCAATTCTCTCAAATTCTGAAACTTGTTCACTGACCAAATATCAAAGTAAGCTTTGTTGATGTCCTTCCATGTTCACCTCCAATAAACTCTAATAAACAACAAACTTACAATTACTAACCAATGCTCAAAACTTTTCTTGGTGTGTAACACAACTAATGTGTAAATTGGGATCTGTATATTCAACCATCTATCTACCCAGTCTAAGCAAACAACTATAGTATTGGATCTAACTTACCCACTGAATGGGACTTGCTGGCTTTCTCTTCCATATATGCGGACTGTTGAAAATACCACGTGACCCCTATGAAAAATAAATTTAACAGAATTAGTAGACCTAATAAAATCTCCCTTTCTCTTGCTACCATCACATAAAGAGGTTAGGCTCAAAATATGTGAAGTAGCTAGTCTGCTATTTAGAAATGGTCATCCAATTTGTGGGTTAGGCTACAAGAAAACTTTTGCCAAATGTGAGCCCACACTCTCACTAAACCATATAGAGGAGCATAGATTGTAACTCCCTTATCCTCTTCCTTTGGTCTTTAAAACCAAATTGTTCACTTCCAAGACATTGAGTTTAATAAATCACTCTTATACATTACTTTCTCAAATGTTTTAGCTGATACTAATAAAATTGGTATGTAGTTAAACATGCAAAAATTTTTACCTTTCTTATAAAGAGGTTTACCTTTTGAATATATGTCATTCTGGGAAAACTTCTACTACCACTAACTGATTGCAAAGATAACAATAACGTAGTCTGCACAGCTTTTGAGTAAAGTTATTTCATCATTACCAAATGAATTTTTTTGATTTGAAAGTGTTTCACCAGGTACTTCGTTGGGTTCAATTCCTGATAGGGGCATAGGATTTTTCCTCCAACCTCTGTATACAGACCAACTCTGGTTGCCACCCAGTCTGCTGTCCAGTGGATACCAGGATCCATTCCTGAGGGTAAAGCACGGCCGGGACGTGATGCTGACCACTCACCCCTATCTATTGCCCAGATTAAGAATGAGTAGGAGCTGTACCACGTCTTCCCTCAAGCGCCTACATTGTATAGCAGGGTAGCTTTACTTTACTTTTTACTTTGTTGCCTCTTCTGTTGTTATGGTTGTAGCATCATTTCTCATTCTTTCTACAATAGTTAAGAAGTACTGAAATGATGCGCTAAGAAGTTTGGATTTGTTATTGCACAATCATATAACTTTATTAATGGGGTCACTACTTCAGTAAGAATATTTCCATTTCCTTTTTTGTCATTTTCCAGACTACTTTTATTATTTGACTCTAGTATCTGTTTATTGTAATGCATACGTTTAGCCTTTTTAATGACTTTAGTATCTTGCAAAATCTCCTGTAGTAAATTTTCATTACTTGGTTAACTGTATTATACTCTGTAAGACTTGAGGTTCTCACAGAAGTGAGTATGAAGATTTCACCCTGATGACGGAGGCAGTATGACCTCTGAAACGTTGGTTAACATCAACCAGACTACACAGCGCAACAACAACCCAGAAGACGGAAATCTGTATAATACTCGCCTGAACAACGGTGACATTGACATATCTCCTTACATTCAGCAGAAACGAGCTTGTAAAACAGTATCTTGACAAACAAGACATTTCAACCACGAATTTGTTCAAGAATGTAATTAATGAGACCCTTATATATCAAAAGCCAAAGTGCATTAATTCTGGTATTACATTTATTATTGCTTATTCTATAACTCCACTGAACTAGTCAAACCACAGCATGCCATAGGCGCACATGCACAACTTCACGTTGTGGGGATGACGTTCGACCACTCTTCCTTCAATAATGCCAACATGGTAAATTATAAAGCTGAGATGAAGTTTTCTTCACGGATGGTTACAATTGTGCCGACTTTGATGTTGTACAGTCTCGCAAGAGAATTAATGGACTGACGTCTATTCTAACAAATGGAGATACTGGTATAGTGCTCATACTCTTAATACGTTTCGCGTCTGTCATTTTATGCCATGAAGATTGTTCGGAAGCGCAGAGTTGAGACCGCGCAACCTCGTGTAATAATTAGCATCTGATTTGCGGAATCCAATTCCATTCAACAAATATCTTTCACATGCAGCCAAACATTAAATACAGTCAATGTTGTTGAAGCTGGCAATTCTCAATTTTCCATGCTTTTATCACACACTAATTTATGCCAGTGATCTGTTCTCAAGCATTTTCAGATGCTGACTACTTTACATTTAGGCATCTCAACTTTATTTACTACATTAACTCTTCCTCAGTCAGTATAGTGACTAGCTACGGACTGGGCGACCGGGGTTCCATCCCCGACAGGGGCAGAGGATTTTTCCTCTAGCCTCTGCGTCCAGACCGGCTCTGGGGCCCACCCAGCCTCCTATCCAATGGGTACCGGGGGTAAAGCTGGCCGGAGCGTGATGCTGACCACTCACCCCCATCTAGTGCTGAGGTCAAGAATGAGTAGGAGCTATACCTCCACTCCCCCCAAGCGCCTACATGGCGTATAGTGGGACAGCTTTACTTTTTACTGTCCAGCTTTCATGATATTTTTGACATCCTGAACTCCTTCACTGGTTGCAGAACAACTATTAAAGGTCTCATCCAAACACCTACTAAGATGGGTTTAACAGAGTTTTCTGCACAGCCAAAACACATCTGACATCATAAATTATTTATACTGTATATGGGTTTAAGTATGAAATAAATGCCACATTTAAGTCTGTATTTACCATTTCAACTACATGGAAAAATGAACTGTAATGAAATACACACAAAATTAGATTTCTTACCAATATTACTGACATTCAGCTAAAGATACAAGGATTACATTTACTACATGAGAAATGTTTGTCTACAGAAACAGTTTAAAAATATATAAGCAAACACACATCTATATCTACAGTGCTTCCACGGACAAAGTTCACTGCAACTGTCACTTCTCAGCTTCCAGCAGGAATTGCTGAAAGATGTGTTGATTTTTATTGTTTTTATGGATACTTGACTCATATTGGAAAAATCTCATTAAACTTTGCAGTGAGATATGCAGTTCTAGCTGGGAACCAGAAAATTAGAGGTAGTTCCATTTTATCAGAATATGCATTATATGTTGCAAAATTAAAACCAAAATTATAAATTTTGTTTCTGGTACAAAAATTATATCTAAACAACACTATTTCCCAATTTGCAGTTTAGCATTATTATTTTTGTTAATTCATACATGTTTTGGCTTTATATAAATTATCATCAGTGCACATGTTCTCATACAGAATGCATGTTTACAGATCAACCATTATAACTATAACTAGAATCATCAGAGCATTAAGAAGTATGCAGTGAACCACTAATAAATTTAGTGTGACAGTTATAACCAATATGACTTGATATCAGTTCACTAGATTTAAAACACCTGTAAGAAATGCAACTGCATAGTCAATTAATTAACATTTCCTTGTGACACAAGTGTTTTGCTCATATATGATTACAATGTGTTCATCCTATTCCATTTTGTCTGTTTCATAAACTATCTACAACCTCTGAAGCTGAAGCGCATACAAATGATTTATACACATTGCATCACCAGTACAAAGATCAGTTTGTTAATGTTGTTTAAGGAAGTAATATTTGTTTATTCTGCGAGTCATATGAAACCCATAAATACATTCTGTGGGGAGAATGCAGTGTTCCTGATTGTTAAAAGACATTGTGCATACAGTTTCCACTGGGTTTAAAAGTGTTAATGCATAATAAAAACTATTATTTATACACATACCTAAAAACACCAGCTTCAGAGAACTGAAGTAGCTGTGGTTATGAAAGTTTAACAAACATGCATTCAGTATGACAATATGAGGGCTCTGATGATGAATGAATGATATACAAAATAATGGGAGTCAAAAGCTTTAAATATTCAAACAATATGAGTCATATGTAGATGAATATCATGTTAATGAAAAAAGCCTTTGAATAACACTGTTTGCTACAATATATGCAGAGGCAATCAAATGTAGTTTCATGAACATAATGCCACACAGGCAATACATTACATACACAATAAATTTGTAAAGACACACATAACTGTATTGAACACAAATTATGAGAAATAATAATAAAAATGTATATACTGTTACCCATAACCTTGTGACTTAACTACTGTCAACATCTCTAATTGTTTAAATTAGCAAGTTTTAATCAAATACCCACCACCTTCAATCCTCAGGCATTAGGAACATAGTGTTAAAACAAATCTGCAGTTGACAATAAAAAATCATTCCTATTGAGGTTGTTCCACAGCGAGCAGACAAGACAGAAAGTCATGACTGGCATTAGCACCCACAATGAACAAACAGGGGAACATAGAAGTTAGTCAAATTTTGGTAATAGAGTGACTTTCTGCCAAGATTACATGCATACAAAATTTTAAGGTCTGGATGCCTCTAACCTCATGATTACACGGAAACACTGATTAAATACTGACATTATTTATGTTTTAACATTACTATGCAGCTTCAAGCATACTGCTACATACTTTAAGTTTCAGTTATACAACTAATACTGAAAGTGCAGAAAAGGGATAGACATTCCTCCAATACATTTTTAATTCATTTTATATAATGCAATGTTAGGCTCTGGAATTCAGTGCCCCTACTACCCATTCCATCTTTGAATTAGTGAAAAACACAATATACATGTGCATGTGCGCATACACCTAGTTATCACGAAGTATGATGAGGTAATAATTGTAACATCTGAATCAATCAAAGTTGTAATAGAATTCAGCATGCTAATTTTATGCTTTTGTTATTAAAAAAACATTATGTGAAGACCTATAATTCTGTGCTATATAAATCATTGTCAGAGGTTTTACTGTATGTATATATCGTTGCTGAACCCATAATACTGGAATGTTTAATAATCAATGTTGTACAAGCAAAAATTACATACATAAATTAAATAGTACTCTACTTCATATGTCTTAAACTCAACTTTTTTTTTTTTTACCTGAATGCCATTACATGCAAAAAGCATGATTTATTACTGCTGTCATTATGAACATTGAGAATTATCTTTTAAAAATTAATACATCATTATGTAAAAGCTTAAATGCACTTAAGAATATTTTCTTAATTTTTAAGGTTTTCAACAAATGTAACATAAAGGTTGACAAAACATAGTTTGGAAGATGTTTTAATATATAAAACAGCTCTGGAAAACTGCCCAACACAGTTGTTGCAGGTATGCTATCACAAGTGCTGGGCTTACATAGGAAGAATATAGTTCTTGTCTGCATCCCGATGCATATGGAAGATGACAAAAGATAAATGTTGTCAGGTTACATGACTATGTACGTAGGTGTATTACTATTGTTGAAATTTTATACTAATTTCTAGCCTCATACTTGTCTTTTTATACCAGTTGATAAATAAAAATGCAACAATTAGCTGGCTAATGGGAATTAACACTTCAGTATACAAATTTTAAAATTCTTTCAAGGCCCCTATCTGTACTTGCATAGGCAACAAAAACAGAAGGCACTTTCATAAAGTGTATTTTGCAAGCATGTCTTAAGCATTAATGAAGGCAAGACATGCATTCGTTTCCTTTATGACCCAATCCAAAATTTCATAATTTAAAATTAATAAGTTAATCTTGTATCTTTCTTAATGATAACATTTCTGAAACTTATGTGAAACAAACAATTTAATGCTATGGCACTTGAAGTTAACCCAAGTACCATGTCCAGTTTACTACCCAATGTGAAGAATGAAACAGATCACCTCCACCTAATTGAGTCCCTAGGTTAAACTAAACAATCTACACTGAATGCTATAAACTTGTGTCCACGTAAATGTAAAAAGTTAGACATTAACGAGTAAATACATTTTACTATAAAATATATGCATGATCTATAAGGTATATTTGTAAAATAAAATATGAGATTCATTTAACTTTTATAAAAATTTCAGATGAAACACTGAGAAATTCATGAAAAGAAATTTCCCTTAAATACAAGGTTCTGTCAAACTTGTAATACCATATGGACCTTTTCATGTGACAAAAGCAGTCATCGAAGATTGTTCAAGAATAAGTTACTATCTATTCCTTCTTAATTGCACTACTATTGTTAAACATCAAGATAAAAATGTATAACTTCAGCTCTCACCTGACATTATACACTGAATTTCAGCTATGAAAACCTACACACAAGAACTAAGATAAAAATGACACCAAACATTTTGAATGTATGATTAAAACATCACATATTTTATTTTACCACATTAATATTACTTGTAGTTACTGCAGTTTAACATTCACAGCTTTGACAGGTTGCTGCCTCAAGCACTTTTTTAAAGGGCTGTATATAACTGGTTCTATTTCAACAAACTGAATGATTATCAGAAGATTTCTTCACATTCATTTGTAATTGACAAGAGCAGAGAAAATTTAAACACATGTATAACTATGATCAATATATCACAGATCCTATCTAAAGCAATAAACAGCAAAAACAGAATATTAAATGGATAAGACAAAAACTAATTAGCACATCCTGGCAAAATGTAACCTGTGAATATACCTGACAGAGTAAACCTAAATTTTGCTACAGTATTACACATTTTGACAGAACCTCTTGCAATATGGAACCAAGTATCCAACTTGGAAATATGATCTTTAATAATTTCTTTTTCTTACCTTGAGGCAGGCCAGACTGACTATATAGATGTAAAAAGCAGGCTGCAGCTTACATGCTTAAATGGAATTTCCAGTTATTATCAAATTTATTGGTTTTCAGGAAAAAAATTACCATTCCTAACTTAATAATGTTTAATTTCAAGTTTTTATTATTAATATGAGAGAAAATTATGAAGATGGAGTAACCAGTAATCTCTAGCACAGTATCAAACATGTGAGTGGAATGACAAGTGATACCATCTGTGTAATCAGTAATGGACTAGCAACGTAGGAAAGAAATCTAAGCGAAGGAACAAACAGGAAATTTCATTTAGCTTGGATATGAACTGCAGCAGTAGCAGTTTCACAACAAAGCAAAGGAAAACAAACAGTAAACAGAATAAACTTAAGATTCATATCTTCATTTATAAAGTAACATGAAATATAAATAACTGATATCAAAGATATATTAAACATGCAATACAAAAACCACCATTTTTATAATAAGCAACAGCTAAACATTCTCAAAAAGGACATATACATAACAATAACAATATCCTAAGATGAGTCAATTTGTAATAATTTTACATATTAAACCATTATTGTAATTTAAGGCTTATTTTATAGAAACCAGTTTTACTCTGGCTGTTCTTTTAAATGACTTGACATTAAACCTGCTAAACACAGCATTATGAAGTCCCATACACATATACCATATTTGGGAATCAGTATCATTTCAAGTTTATTTCTCAGCATATACTGGTAAGAAATTTTCCAGTTCCAGAAACTTGGACAGGCAAATTAAATTTAGAATTATTCAACCATGATTTCCAGCTTCTTTCTCCAGTATGTTTTATTTCTCAATTCTGCTGTTATTATTTTCATTACATATAGCTGATAGTGGAGGACAAGCATCAGTATAGGCTGGTGTATTTGTCGAGGTTCAAGAAAGAAAACAAACCTCTTACTCCTAGCATTTGATGTATGAACTACATAAAAGCAGACTAATAACATCACAGTGCACACAGCACCTAATATCAGATAATTGTAATTTGCAACTACAACACATATATGTGTATAATTAGCGGTGATGGTTTGCATCAACTTTCAACTATAGTAGAGCACATTTTATATCAGAATTCCTACCATCATATCGCACATAGCACCTAATATCAGATCTATATGGATAATCACAGACTGCAACTACAACACACAAATGTGTGTATAATTGGTTCTGTGACTGTCACTACTGCTGTGGGTACCGTCACATCCTTTCAGTTAGCCCAACAAAGCTAGTAACAGTCTCTTGAAATCTCCAGAACAATCCTCCTAAAACAAAAACAAAAAATTGTACAAATCCACTACATGACCTACTAATGCAAAGATGTGATAAACTCTTAGCAGCAGGTGTCCTAGGGGTATAGGAAGCCACAAAGGTGGTAACATTATAATAATGATCATGATACTGATTTGATGTGAATGTGGAGAACAGTCTATACTCTGTTTTGGGCAGTTACACCACATTACAGATAATTTCTTTCTTACTCTACCACAATGCAAAAAGGTGACTGCAGCAACTCCAAATAATAATAATAAAAAATTTATGTCAAAGTAATAATAATGCAATTTTTTATACCGACCTGTACATCATTTATACTCAATATAATGTAACTTGCCTGAATACGATCTGCCAAGCTCTTTTCATATATTTTCTCATATTCTTCTTTGATATCACCCAAGTCAATCTCAGAACGGGTAACAATGATACGGATCAATGTTCGGTCCTTTGTTCCCATTCCAGCCATAGCATCATGGAGCCTCTCAGCAAAATATGCAGTCTTATCCTTGACACATTTCACTATCAATCAAAAGACAACCTCAACTTAATTGCATCAAAAGATCCTAAAATTTAAGATGACTTCATAAAACTGGAAGTATTAGAGACAACTCTGTTTAAAAAATAAAC